>NC_089594.1:69447400-69747400 GCF_019320115.1 Miscanthus floridulus
CACCCAAAAATCATCTGAAGAAAGAAAAACAGGATGGGAGAGAGGGAGAAACCGAGGACAACCAGATAAATATCCATCGCGGTTGCGCACATATATTACGACTATATCTACTCTTTAATTTAAAAAGATCAAATACAATTTTTCTTTCTTTTATCAAAAGTGAATTATAGAGTTACTTTAAGAAGCTATATCTACTTTAACAAGCTTGGTACGGCATCTTTGATTATTTGGGATGAAGTTTGCATGAATGGCATGAATCTCCAAGACATGTTAAGGACTTAGGCATATTGCAATTATATGGTTAATGCGAGAAATACTTTATTATGCCTTGTTACGTGTAAGTGTTTTCCGGATTGTATATACCTGGTCATATACAATTGTGTGAAAGTTGACTGTGGAAAAAACGTTGTTTGGTTGTTTCCATGTACATCTTTGAAATGAAGCCGTAGCGTTAGCACGGGCACTATACTTTGGAAATAGAAGAGAACAATAATTACTGGTACACGTAGGATACCAGACAAAAACTTTGGTCATCCGATTGGCTTAAAAGATGGTTTCCAATTTTTCAAATAATAAAAAGAAAATCTAATTAAATTCTTAAAGTTCATACTAGTTGTTTGCTAATAATGTAGACTAGTGTTTCCTTACTGGGTCTGGCAAAAATAAAGAAGAGAGAGAGAGGCTACATCTCATACACGTACGCGATTTGAACCTGATCGGCTGCTGTTCGTACGAACGCTGCAAAAAAGCAGGCAGCACCTGGGCGCGGTGCGCGGAGTGCCCGATGGGATCCGGCTGGTTGGCCCCAACGTTCGTTCTTGCATGCTGGTGCTGGGCTGCAGCACCTTTTCCTCGCTGCAGATTAGAGCGCCAGAGCGGCGGCATCTCCGTCCGCCCCGCCAGAGACGAGACGATCGGCAGGGCGTGGCCTGCTGGGAGCTGGCCGCTGGGCGGTGGTACTGGTACCCTGCGCCGCGCCGCGCCGCCCGCCACACCCGTTCGCTACCACCGTAGCACTGGCTCGCCGCGAATCGAACGTGGTCGCCGTCCTCGCCGGGGTGAGCGATCATCTCTATCTGTTGTCCCTCTACCTCTCGTCGTGCGTGTGCGTTTTTAGATGATGGAACGATTTTGCCATGTTGCGAGTGTACCTCTTTCTTGTTGCTCAGTTTTTTTTGCCATCGTGCGTGTGCTCGTCGTACTCTCTCTCGCCCCCCCCCCCCCCCCCAACCCAATTACCTCCCTGTCTCGTCCGTTTACATGCATGGCGGCGTTGCTGTCAATTTGATCGCTAGTAGTACTCCTTCACAATGCAATGTCTTCCAGAATGTAGGGAGTACCACAGTACCACATAGCTAGTATCATGCATTTGTGTGCTTGCAGTTTGTACACAAAAGTTGCTGCCCACAAAAATCATTTGTTGCTTTTTAGTTGCAGAGATTGAAGGACAAAGCTCTTGCTCTTTCTTTAGAAAGAAACATACACTAAAGTTGGCCTTACCAACTGATCCCTTCAAATGACAGTTAACTAAAGGAACTTGGCCAGATATCTCCCATGCATGGTTTTGTTCCCCGTAATGGTACACATTTGATCTTGGAAATATAGTTTAGCCATAACACTCATCTCTGGACGAAATATGATTCTGCATTTATATGCTGGATATTTAATAGAAGAAAGTGATTTAATAATCAATGATTGTGTGGTTATATTTTGTCTACTAGCCCGCAATATGGATCATGATTGGTGAAAAAGCATGAAGTAACCTTAACAATTGCTAAACACTGCATTTGTACGTTCCTTTTCTCAGCTTCTATGAGCCCAAAACATCTATAATTTGGAATAGAGGGAGATCTAATATCGTTCATGTGCTTGCAGTTTGTATCTCCTATCCTATGGCGCTGCCTCGCCCGGGTAAGAAAGGGAAAGCATCAGGGAAAGGGAAGGCTCCTGCAACAACTTCTGCACAGGAGGCTGATCTCCCCAATGCAATTCTCGCGGTAACACTATCTAATCGATGCAACGGTCAAAGTAGGCTCAATTTCGTGTTGATTCAATGTCTAATTATTCATAGGACATACCTGATCCTATCGCCACACTGAACCTGGGCGATTCTGAGAAAATAGTTGCGAGTTATGAGAAGTGCGTCGCAGACATAATTGAGTTCATCAAAACAGAATCAGGGTAAGGGGTTCACCTTCACAGTCGAGGGTCACCATGAGCACAAGCTTGACCGCTATATTCCCTTGACCCCTGCGTGGATGAATCCCCCACTGGTGCCTATACTATCGCCATCACAGATGGCATAAGGACCCTTCGCCTAGTCGCACAAATAAAGTACCAGACATGGTTCAGAGGATTTGTGACGGACTCAGGTGACAGATATGAAATTGACGGGATGAGCCCAAAAATGATGGTGGGTTCCAGATCCCTCCACACATTCTCAAGGTACTATGCTATGCTTGGCACTACCGCTGACCAGTGCAGGGTTGGTTATCACCTGATCACCAATGCTTTCCATACCCTGGTGGCCCATCCCGACAGCACAGGAGATTCTGACGGTGCAATAGCCATCATACTGGTGATGTTGTATGAGGCACCACGATTCCCAGCTGTGTACCAAAAGTGTCTGCAATTCATCAGGGAGATGACGAATGGCTTTGTAGGCGAGAATCTCCAGCAACTGATCAATAACTGGTGCAGCAAGTGCCTTAATTTCTACGAAGAGAACCGAGAACAAGAGACTGTTGTTTTGACTGAGGAAAGCAGTACAGTGATCAAGGAAATAGCACAAGAGTTTAGCATCCTCTGTAGGACAGCATGGGACAGGTGGCTTGACAAGGAGGAGGACACAAGAGGCGGAGGCGGATCCAAACCTAATAAGACTGTCGGCGCGAGCGGCAGCAGCCATAGCAAGTGAAAAACAGTGGCGATAGATGATGGTGCAACGAGGGCTGAGTCGCTTCTAATGTTAATATTAGATAATGATGGTGCAATTGAGTGCTGAGTTATTGCTTCTCATGTTAATATTTATATTTATTATATATACATCTCGAACTGGTTCCTTTGTAATGAGGCCACGTTATGAACTTTGTTTACGTATATATGCTGTGATCATCTAAACTAGCTAGCGAAGTGGTCCATGCGAATTGTGCAGTTAGCGTGTAGTTCAACCTTAGTATTTCATCATTAACGTTTTTATCAAAGTATCTGTGATTTGCATATTGCTCTTATATTTGGCTAACACCACGACGTCAATATATGAAGTCTAGTGCAGCAGGTAGCCTGGATCCTCTCATGCCACTCAACATTATGTCATGTCCAGTAGTAGATGGCTTCTTCATTGACATTATCTCGTGTTGTTCTATCATCACCTATGTTGACAACTTACTTTATTGTCTGACTAAGAGCATCTCCAACAGATTACTTATCTCATTTTCAATACTAAAAAATTGCTATGAGGCTAAAAAATATGCTCCAGCAGATATCATTTCCAATCCCCTTTCTTAAAAAGTTTCCTCGATCATTCAAAATCCTCCTCAATCCCTCAAACAAAGGGGAACGAGCATCAGTTTTTCTCATCCCCTTTCTTTCTTCATCTCTCACTAACATCTTAGGCCCACACCATCGATGCAGGCGGTGTGCCGGTCATCGTGTCAAGGCCCGAGCAGGCATGCTACACTAGCCGGCGCGCTGCCCATGGGCGAGCTGTGCCGTGTCGGAAAGTCAAACTAGAGGACGAGCACGCCGCATGGGAGGGCGCCAAGAGCGAAAGAGAGTGAAAGAGGGGAGGGTGGTAAGGGAGAGAAAAGGGGATGGGTTTTCTCGTTCTGATGTAGCAACACTCCCCTAAAAAGACAAACCAGGTTTTCTCTATCCCATATAGTGAATTTTAAGGGAAAGGGGATCTGGCGAAGTTGCTTTTAGCACCTTAGCACTACCCATAATCTTTCTTTTTTTTAGACCAGAGAGCAACGGCGTACTCCCTATATCCCATAATAAACGCACATCTCACTTTTGAGGAGTCAAAACTTTTAAAATTGATCTAGATTTGTATAAAAATATACTAATAGTCTAGGGCATCTAATAAGTATAAATAAGTATAATAAGATTACGCATGTAGTAATATTTTTATAATAAACTTATTTGGAAGATAAAAATATTGAAACTATTTTCTATACTCCTAGTTAAATTTTAAAGAATTTTGATTGTTCGAGAAATGATATGTGGACTTTGTTTGGAACTGAGAGAGGTACTTAAAGTGGGAGACTGCTGCCGCGCTGATCATCCGGAGACCGTAGATCGAGACCGGGAGACCGAAAAAACATGCATGACCAGATACTCACTCCGTCCTAAAATAAATGCACATCTCGCATTCTTCGAAGTATCAAAGTTTCGTAATTTTGACTAGAAATATTAAAAAAGAGTATCAACATTTGTACCTCTGAATAATTTATTTTAAAGTAGATATTAACATGTTCAATCTATGGATATTTAATTATACATCATAAATAGTTAGTATATTTTTATATAAATTGGGTCAAACTCTGAAAAGTTTTTACTTCTCGAAAATGAGATGTGTATTTATTTAGAGCTGGGCGGAAGTATAGACGTCTCTTTGGTGCACTGGTCTCCCTCTCTGGACCTTTTTGTTTCTCATCCATGCCCCTGCGCCGGAACAGCACGCTGCACGCACCCTGCCCCTGCGCTTGGATTTGGTTCGAGTTCGTGTGCAGTGTGCTCGCCTTTGCCATGTTACAACCATGCATACGTCTTTTGCTTTTTTAATTGGACGTGCGTCTGGTCAGTGACATCCTTTGTTTTTAATTACATTCCAAATTTTAAGTTATTTTTTCTTTTCTAAATATCTATCCCAAAATAAATGCATATCTCACTTCCTAAGGAGTTAAATCTTTTAAATTTTAATAAAATATGTATAAAAATATACTAATATTTATGATATATAATAAATATTATCCTCTTTGTTTCATATTATAGACATTTTGACTTTTCTAGATACATAAATTTTACACGTACTAGATATATACCATGTCTAGATACATAATAAAAGCAATGTATGAAAATGCCAAAATGTCTTAAGATTTAGAATGAATTGAGTATTAGATTGAGCATGGAATACACACTTTTATACTAAATTTATTTGGAGATACAAATGTTGATAATATTTTCTATGTTGGTACACTTTTATACAAATGTTTATATATCTTAATATAGGTTTCAACTAAATACATATCACACTAGAAAAAAAAATACTAGAAATTCTAACTAGAGTTTCATAATGGAGCCTCCACGTTAATCCTCGCGAGACACGCTAGGAAAACAAAATATAGATCCTAGAAATTCTCACAAAAATTCAAAACACTTGACCATCAATTCGGTATAACCTAATCACCATGAATAATAATAGCTATTGGATCTACTCTATTTTCTAATTGCTATTGCGTAAAACAACATAAAGTAACACATGACTCTGCATTTAAACTACCCACATATGCCAATAAGAAAACATGATATAAGGTATACCTAAATTTGCATCTAATTACCCACGTACTCTTATTACAATAGATAATTTACATAGCCAAACTTTTATCTTATCATTTGAAAAGTAAATGTCCTCTCAAATCTACATATAAGAGTTATCAACATATTCTACAAAAAATTGTTTAAATAACCATATAGCATGTATGTTTCTACATTACCCACTTCTATCAATATTAATATATTAAGATTTGATTATTAAAGTAAGCAAACACGTTGTGTCAGCATGCAAGAGTGATAAATATATATGTTTTGATTCAAAAAAAATCTTAACAACTTACATACTAATTATACTAACAATGCAAATTGTTTAAAATCATATTAGTATTTATATAGGTTGTTGCTTTAAATATATTTATATATTTTAACTTAATATTTGACACGTTTATATTGATATTATAACCATAGCTGGCTTGAACTACTTCAGCAGTACTTTTCAGCGAACGATTAATGTTTACCTCTCACAACAAATCAGCATAAACTAATTTCAGCGAAGCGAATAGGGCTATGAAAATTCAATCATCTGGTGGCTATATTTTTGTCTGGTACAAAGTGACCTTTCTTTTTAAATAATCGGCTGTACAAAGTAACTTTGGTCACGTTGAGGAGCAAAACTGTCTTTTCCTGTGCCACTAAACACCGTTGGTACTGGGGGGTCTCCTGCAATTCGCCTCTCCCTCTCCCCAGTCCCCACGACGTGTTGGGGGATCTCTTTTCTCCGCTCGTGATTTTGCTATTAACAGCCTGTTGGTAGGCCGTAAATGATCATGGATTATTACTGCTAGCTGATTTGGTGTGAGAGAAAACATTATTCCCGGCTGAAAAATTTACGATCATTTACGAGCAAGCGAACATGCTTTGTTTAATTTAGTGGACAGCCGATCACTCTGCTAGTACCAGGGTGAGTAGCACCAAGATGAATCCGACCACCAGGTCTTAACCAAGGCTAGTTACCATGACCCCGGATCAAGATTGTCTACTCTTCTCACCACGTGCCCTAAATTATCTTCACATATTATGCAGCAGCAGCAGCAGCAACAAAAAAAAAGTCTTATAAAGTCCCAAATAAGTTGAGGTAGACTAGAGTTAAAACCTAGCAGAAGCAATAAAGGTTCAGGCACGTGAATGCTATCTTCCAAGCACTCCTATCTGAGGCTAAGTCTTTGGGTAGTATTCCATCCTTTCAAGTCTCCTTTTACTGTCTCTACCCAAATCAACTTCGATCTTTCTCTGCTCTTTCACGTTACTATCCTGGCTTAGAATTCCACTATACACCGGTGCCTCTGGAGGTCGCCATTGGACATGTCCAAACATTTCAAACCGATGTGAATAAACTTTTCTTTAATAAGTGCTACCCCCTAATCTATCACGTATATCATCGTTCCGAACTCGATCTCCCTTGTATCACCACAAATTATGAACCCAGAAAAAAAAAAGTCACGGAGCAAAACTGAGATTACATGGGAAGTTGATTTCTTTTTAGCAGACCCTACACAGGAAAGCAAAACCAGATAGAACTTAAACTGAACACACAAGGAAAGAACAACAAAAACTTAAGATAATATACGCATGCGAAGGGAAGAACATCAGAGAGACTAGTAGATACTTGCATGCCAACATCTTATCAAACATTCGCGGGGATCGTAAGCTGCCTCTTCTAGCCATCTCTAGAGTCTACCTCCAGGTACCTTGAGGATTTACACTTTGGACAGTACTTTGCATCCTTGTGATCTTTCCTAAATAAGATGCACCCCTTCGGACAAACATGTATCTTGTCATATGGCATCTTAAGCATACGAAGTAGTTTCTGTGACTCATGCAAGTTCTTTGGCAGAATGTGCTTCTCCGGTAGCATGCTGCCAAACACAGCCAACATCTTATCAAAGCCTTCGCGACTCAGATTTAACTCGGCCTTCAACCCCATAACATGTCCAATGGCATCCAGCTGAGAAACCGTTGTACTCTCATGAAGGGGTTTCTGTGCCGAGTCCAACATTTCATAGAAGGCCTTAGCGGCTTCCTCCATCTCCTCCTTCTCACATCCTTCTGTGAAGTGAGCTTGGTGAGTGTCATCTAGCATGTCTGCTACTCCGGCATCATCATCAAAAGCCTTGAGGCGTGGTCTCACCACCTTCGCTCTTATACGATCTGCTTCACCATGGTGGATCCACCGGTGGTAGCCAGCCGTATAACCATTGTACATAAGATGTTTACCCATGGTCACCTTGTCTACCCTTCTGTTGTTGTCACATTTGCTACAGGGACACCAAAGTTTATAATGTCCTTTAGCTACACCCGAGCTCCATGCATGTTCCAAGAAAGCATCTGTCCCATTCACCCACTCAATGTCAAAGTCACTCCTGCTTCTCCGGCCCGTGTACATCCACTGACGGTCTTCCATCCTTCTACATATACAGCACATAGTAATGTAACCATCAATTGCATCTACGCGGTGTTCCTACTCTCTAATAGGTGAGGATAGGTCCTAATCCCACCTGCGGATGCATAGATGAGGTTAGTTTCCATGCTCCGCTCTCTATTCGAGACAGAATTTCAGTAGCACCTCCCCATTGTTCTCCCGATGCACGTCCTGCAAGGGAGAGTGTGTATCCGGAGAACAATAGGGGGTGATGCCGAAACACCATCTCGGACCGGAGCAGACCATGGAAACTAACCCATCTACACATCCGCGGGCTGTCCAAAAAACGTGGACAATCCGAAACAGATACGGTCGCAGATATACAAAGATATGTATACCTCCAACCGTATCTCTTTCGGACGGGAGACACCTAACTAGGTTACGCGACCAAAGACCACATACGGATAGAGGGGTTATACCTAGGGTGCCGGTGAGGTCAGGGTAGCGGACGGTGGAGAGTCGGTGTAGTGACGAGTCGACGCGGTGCAAGAAGACCCGCAGCGCCGACGAAGACGATCGGGGTCGTCGAGTCCCTCCCACAGGTCCTCCTACAAAAAAGGGCAAAAATGGTTAGTGTCGACTCAAAATTTCGGCAGCACCTCCCCTGCACGGGGAGGTTCCCAAAACCTACAAAAACATGGCACAAAGGCCAACAACCACATATATACCAAACATGGGCACGAAGGCCAACAACCACCAATATATCAAGAGGAGCTATGTACTTTAGTTCTCTTTCCATGTAGATGAAAGTATTGAAGTAGTACAACAACAATTACTACTAACCCTACAACTACTACTAACACTACTACTAACAACTACTTAACTACTAACAGTACTAATACTAAGAACTACTTAACTATTAACAACTACTACTACTAACCACTACTACTTACTAACTACTACTATTTACTAACTACTACTACTACTACTAAGCCTACAACTAACACTACTAACTACTACTAACAACCACTACTACTTACTAACTACTACTATTTACTAACTACTACTACTACTAACCCTACAACAACACTACTAACTACTACAACTAACACTACAACTAACACTACTAACTACTACTACTAACACTACTAACTACTACTACTACTAACACTACAAGGGTAGGGCTTACCTTGGCGGCAAGAACGGCAAGAGCGAGGGCTGGCGATGACGGCGGGGATGACCGCAGCAGCGCGAGGATCAACGGGCGGTCGGAACGGCGCGAGGATCGACTGGCGGTCGGGTCGGCACCTTCCTCTTCTTCCTCCTCCCCCTTCTCTTTCTCCTCTTCCTCCTCCCCTTCTCTTTCTTCCTCTTGCTCCTCTCCTTCTCCCTCTGCTGGCCGGCCGTAGGGCAGCGGCGGGGCCGGTGGAGGCTCGGGGCCGGCCGGGTCGCTGTCCCCGAGGAGCTCGGAGCCCAGGGCGCCGTGAGTCTCGGGGCGGCGGCCGAGGACCCGGGGGGGCGCGGGCGCGGGGCCGCTGGGGGCACGAGCGCGGAGCCACCGGGGCGGGGGCGTCTGGTCCGCCGGGGGCACGGGTGCGGGCCATCGGGGCGGGGGCGCGGGGCCACCGGGGCGGGGACGCGGGGCCGCCGGGGCTGGGCGGGGAGCGCCGGCCGGGCGCCGGGACGGGGGCGTCGGGGGCGGGCCCGGCAGGACCTCGCCGGAGGGGGACGACGACGGGGTCGGCGGCGGCGGTGGCGGCGCGGCGACGCGTGGGCGGGTGGGAGACGAGTGAGGAGGGGGTGCGGATGGGCCGGCCCATTCTGGGCCTTTAGGTTAAAAGATTTGCCGAGTGCCAGGCCCAGCGGCACTCGGCAAAGGTTTTTTTATTTTTATTTTTAAAAATTCTTTGCCGAGCGTCCTGTGACCTGACGCTCGGCAAAGGCTTCTTTGCCGAGTGCCAAGGTTGGCACTCGGCAAATTAATTTTTTTTTGTTTTTTTCGCCCCATTTTTTCTGGGGCCTTGCTACAGTAATTAAAACTCCATTTCAGAATTTGGGACAATTTTTAGTTTTTTACTTTATTTCCTTAATTAGTTTTGTTTCGTTGAATTTTTTCGACTATTTTGAAATTTGAACTGCATGTACATGAAATAATGGAATTTGGTCATTCAAAAAATGGCATTCATGATGTTTGGCATATGTTGAGGTCGTATCCAGGAACTCGCATGAAATTACGAGCATCTTGTTGTCGTAACATGATGATGTACTTGCGGGAAAAGTGTATTTAAATTATATAAAATCCAAACGAAGTCCGAAAATCACAAAACTTGTCGAGGTGTCTTGTTATCGCATGTGGAGGCCGTGGTAAAAAATTAAGAAAGCTTGGAGCAAGTTGTGACGTCGGATGCCTAAAAGCCAGACATCATGTCTGGGTTTTATGCATCTGACGTCGCAACTTGCTCGAAACATTCTCAATTTTTTTACCACAGCCTACACATGCGATAACATGACACCTCGACAAGTTTCGTGATTTTTGGACTTCGTATGGACTTTATATAATTTTAAAACACTTTTTCGGCAAGTGGCTCGTCATGTTACGTGAAGAAGATGCGCGAAATTTGATGCGAGTTCGTGGATAGAGACTCAACATACACCAAATACCATGAATAACATTTTTCGAAGCACTAGATTACAATATTCCATGCACTTGCAGTTCAAATTTGAATTATATATAAAAATTTAACATAATCAAATTAATCAACCAAATATAACAAAAAAACTAGAAAAAGCACCAAATTTGAACATGAAGTTGTAAACAATGTAGGCGGGCCCAACAAAAAATTTGGGGTCAAAAAAACAAAAAAATTGAAAATTTGCCGAGTGCCAGCTTGGCACTCGGCAAAGACTGCCTTTGCCGAGTGCTGGTCCAGGGGCACTCGGCAAAGAATTTTTTAAAAGAAAATTTTCAAAAACGGTTAAAAAGTCTTTGCCGAGGGCCTAACGGTGATGCCCTCGGCAAAGATTGACGGCAGGGGATAGACGTCGTGTCAGGCGGTGTTGCCGAGGGCCGGCCCTTTGCCGAGGGCTTAGCCCTCGGCAAATAATTATTGTTGCCGTGTGCTTGTCTTTGCCAAGGGTCTGGCCCTCGGCAAAGAGTCTTTGCCGAGGGCTATTCTTTGCCGAGGGTCAGGCCCTCGGTAAAGACTCTTTGCCGAGTGCCCGAGCATTTTCCCTCGGCAAATCCTCAGGCCCTCGGAAAGATGCTCTGTCCGGTAGTGATTACTTTGCCTGGTCTTTTGAATACCTGCAACTCTGTCACCATTCTTAAAAGGAAGTCATCATCCTCAAGCTTGACTTTGAAAAAGCATTTGACAAAATAGAGCACCAAGCCATCATAAAGTTACTAGAAGCCAAAGGTTTTGGGGCAACCTGGATTTCCCGGATCACCAACATTTTGTCTTTTGGTACTTCAAAAGCTCTTTTGAATGGTCTTCCAGGTAAAACAATTCACTGTAGAAGAGGTGTTAGACAAGGTGACCCTCTTTCACCACTTTTGTTTGTTCTAGCTGCTGACCTGCTCCAATCTCTCCTTAACAAAGCCAAGGACATTGGGCTCCTCAGTCTCCCAATCCCATCAAATGCTATCCCTGACTTTCCTGTAATCCAGTATGCCGATGATACCTTCATTGTGATGGAAGGGGATGCTAGACTTCATTTTTTGAAGTTAGTGCTTCAATCCTTCTCTGAATCTACTGGTTTAAAAGTCAACTACAACAAATCAATGATGCTTCCAATCAACATCCCTCCTGAGAAGTTTAATCACTTGGCCAATACATTTGGATGCTCAAAAGGGACATTTCCTTTCACCTACCTTGGACTCCCTCTTGGGATCACCAAACCAAGAGTGGAAGACTTCCTGCCCCTTATAACAAAGTGTGAGAGAAGATTGGTCTGCACATCTTCATTCCTATCTCAGGCAGGAAAACTTGAGTTAACAAATGTTGTTCTTTCTGCCCTGCCTACATTTCACATGTTTGCTCTGTCATTGCCTAAGGGAGTTATCAAACAGATTAATAAATTCAGAAAACATTGTCTATGGAGGGGGGCTGATATTAACTCAAGAAAACCACCAAAAGCAGCTTGGGAAATGGTCTGTGTACCCAAAGAAGATGGTGGACTAGGGATAATAAATCTAGAAAAGCAAAATGAGGCCCTTTTAATGAAAAACTTGGACAAGTTCTACAATAAAAAGGATGTATCATGTGTTTGTTTGATTTGGGAAAAACATTATAGCAATGGAAAGCTTCCAAATAATTCAACAAAAAGAGGGTCATTTTGGTGGAGAGACATTCTGAAGTTACTAGAGACTTTCAAATCCTTCTCCACTGTTCAAGTACAAAATGGAGATACATGCCTTTTCTGGCATGACAAATGGTTACAACAACCTCTGAAAGAAGATTACCCTGAGCTCTATTCTTTTGCCTTGAACAACAATGTGTCAGTTACAAATTATTATGCACATCAACAACTGCAAGAGATTTACAGTATTCCTCTATCTACTGAAGCTTTCCAACAGTTTCAGTTAGTACATTCCTTTATTGAACACTTTCCCTTAACATATCAACATGATAAATCGTCATACAATTGGGGGAAATATTCAGCATCAAAAGCCTACATATCACTGATGGGTCAAACAAATGTTCCCCAGATTTACGGTTGGCTTTGGAAAAGTTTTTGCCAGCCAAAACATAAGGTGTTTTTTTGGCTATTACTAAAAGACAGACTAAGCACAAAGAACATTCTAAAGAGAAAAAATATGAAATTAGACTCTTACCACGGTGATCTATGTCAGTTGTCAATGGAGAAAACTTGTGAACATCTTTTCATTGAATGTCCTTTTGCAAAAGATTGCTGGAACCTGCTGGGCATTTCATTTCAGATGGGACTGAACATCTCAGATTGTGTTACACAGCTCAAAACTCAAACCCATCCAGTTTTCTACACGATGGTGGCAATACTAATGTGCTGGGTAGTTTGGACAGTGAGAAACGGCTTCATCTTCAAGAATGTCCAACCAAGTGTTCAAGCAGCCAAAGAAACATTCAAAAAAGAGTTGTCATTACTCTCCCTAAGAGCCAAGGCTAAAGTTTCAGTCACATTTGATTTATGGATCAAAAATCTGTTGTAATCTTCTTGATTTTGCTTTTTTTTTCTTCTCTTTCTTTGTTTCTTGAGCCCTGTTCTTTAGTTTAGTTTAGTCTAGTTTTATTCTATTTTGTACTGTACTGTTTTCAGTTTTAATAAATTTCTGTAGGGGTGCCCCCTCCAGTTTCATAAAAAAGGTGTTTGCTAGTAACTCTAAAAGTCGTTTAAATCACCTCTATGTCTCAGCTAGAAGTGGTTTTCAAGGTGACTTTGCCATTTCTAAATAAAAAAGATTCAAGTAAACGCCCGATATAAAGGGTCGTTCTTATGAAACACAAAAAATAGCTCTAAGCTTATAAAAAAATTAGGTATTGTGTTCTTTTTTTGCGGGTAATATGTGTATTGCTTTCGATCTAAATGTATGGTACTTGTACCATTATACACACAGTACGTATGTCGCATGTACATCTTTTATATATGGATTGAAAAAGAGAGAGAGAGAGGAATGGGCATGACGTATGAGGCTGCCGGCTGCGTACCCATGGTGTGCCATGCATGCATGGAGGTGGGTCCTCCTCCTCCCCTCACGCAGGCAGAGGGATCGCCCAGCTCGTCTTGTCGTTTTTTGGTGGCCGGGGGCGTATGTCGTACGGAAAAGCTGAGAGGGGGCAGCGCTGTGGGCATCACCTAAACCGCCCGGCCCCACCACAGATTCGAGCGAGAGAATCGCATGTCACCAGTTGAGGAGGACCGAGAAATAAAGTAGGGAGGGAGGCTTATATACGTTAAGAAATGGCAAATTAGATAGAATAGAAGAGATGTAAATATTGCAAATTACAATCTCCGATATTATTAGAAACTCATCGGCATTCGTTGAACAAAATATGATGAAATAAAAATTAGAAATGAACGCACATCACCACTACTATACGTATAGCAGGGTTAAGGGCAAAGAGAAAACTAGATATGCATTATGCAGCGGCCGTATCAAATAATAGATTTATATATGTACACCGCATGCGACGAACCACTTTATGTATTCATCTCTACTATAAAGGACCAATCAAAACTATACTAGGTCTTCAAAAAAAAAGTCCCCCGCTGAGAGACTACAACCATTGTGCACCAACGAAATTGTACCCAGGATTACCGTATCATTAAAATCTATGGCTCCTAATCCTTTCTCACAGGCTTCAACTTGATCCGATGGCCAATGTTATTTGGATCTCCTCCACCCAGGCTTCAACGTACGTCTCACACATCCCGCAGGCTACGATAAAATGGAAACCAATGGAAGTCGATCAAGGCAAATAAGAAGGAGAGATCCGTGACTCCGATCAAGGCAATTTCCAGAATTGTCATTATAATGGAAAAACCCACGCCGAGCCCGGCCCCATCTGACGCGCTATTCCAAAACTCTCTGTGCCGTTCTGTATTGCGTCAATAAGGAATGGCGACAAACCTGCCAACATACCCACTTGCATATTTCCGTCAAGAACACGTGGGACTTGGTTTGGTGACCCCATGCGTCAGTAGGAGCAGTGAGCGTCTGCAGCATGGCTGAACCTGGAAAGGTCTACCCCTTTCTTCTCATAAAATACCAACGGTGGCACCCTGGACAAGGAAGCAAAACGGGTCACTTACAGTCTGGGCCCACAGATAGGAGATCGATGAAGAGGTTTAGCACATTTGGTTTTGCCTATTTTTTTAAAAAAATAGAAGAAATATTCGGTTTTATCCTCCAAAGAGAGGAGTTAGACCATTGTGTTACAAAAGTAAGACACACTACACACCCCGACCGAGTTTACAAAATAAACGAACCGAGTTAACACGTGATTATGAAAATAAAAGGCCATTATGAAATAGAACAAGCAAGCTAGAGACAATTAGTTTTGTTCTATTTATTAGATATATAGATTTTGCTATGCACCTAAATATACATTATGTCTATATACATAGTAAAAACTACTTCCTCAATTCTAAATTATAAGTCACTTTGATTTTTTAGGTACATCCATTTTGTTATGCATCTAGATATAATAATATGTCTAGATACATAGCAAAATGGATGAACCAAAAAAGTCAAAACGACTTATAATTTGAAATGGAGGGAGTATGTATCTAGAAAAGCTGGAACGACTTACAATTTAAAAATAGATGGAGTACTTAAAACTTACTTGATAAATCAGTTGATTATGCCAAAAAGAAATGTTTTTTTTCTTTTGTCCAATAATTTTCATTAGTTAGCTTTCTAATACCCAAAAATCATCTGAAGAAAGAAAAACAGGATGGGAGAGAGGGAGAAACCGAGGAACAACCAGATAAATATCCATCGCGGTTGCGCACATATATTTACGACTATATCTACTCTTTAATTTTAAAAAAGATCAAATACAATTTTTTCTTTCTTTTATCAAAAGTGAATTATAGAGTTACTTTAAGAAGCTATATCTACTTTAACAAGCTTGGTACGGCATCTTTGATTATTTGGGATGAAGTTTGCATGAAGTGGCCATGAAGATCTCCAAGACATGTTTAAGGACTTAGGCATATTGCAAATTATATGGTTAATGCGAGAAATAACTTTATTATGCCTTGTTACGTGTAAGTGTTTTCCGGATTGTATATACATGGTCATATACAATTGTGTGAAAGTTGAACTGTGGAAAAAATCGTTGTTTGGTTGTTTCCATGTACATCTTTGAAATGAAGCCGTAGCGTTAGCACGGGCACTATACTTTGGAAATAGAAGAGGAACAATAATTACTGGTACACGTAGGATACCAGACAAATTAACTTTGGTCATCCGATTGGCTTAAAAGATGGTTTCCAATTTTTCAAAATAATAAAAAGAAAATCTAATTAAATTTCTTAAAGTTCATACTAGTTGTTTGCTAATAATGTAGACTAGTGTTTCCTTACTGGGTCTGGCAAAAAATAAAGAAAGGAAGAGAGAGAGGCTACATCTCATACACGTACGCGATTGAACCTGATCGGCTGCTGTTCGTACGAACGCTGCAAAAAAAGCAGGCAGCACCTGGCGCGGTGCGCGGAGTGCCCCGATGAGGATCCGGCTGGTTGGCCCCAACGTTCGTTCTTTGCATGCTGGTGCTGGCTGCAGCACCTTTTCCTTCGCTGCAGATTAGAGCGCCAGAGCGGCGGCATCTCCGTCCGCCCCGCCAGAGACGAGACGATCGGCAGGGCCGTGGCCTGCTGGGAGCTGGCCGCTGGGCGGTGGTACTGGTACCCTGCGCCGCGCCGCGCCGCCCCGCCACACCCGTTCGCTACCACCGTAGCACTGGCTCGCCGCGAATCGAACGTGGTCGCCGTCGCCGCCAGGGTGAGCGATCATCTCTATCTGTTGTCCCTCTACCTCTCGTCGTGCGTGTGCGTTTTTAGATGATGGAACGATTTTGCCATGTTGCGAGTGTACCTCTTTCTTGTTGCTCAGTTTTTTTTGCCATCGTGCGTGTGCTCGTCGTACTCTCTCTCTCGCCCCCCCCCCCCCCCCCCCCCAACCCAATTACCTCCCTGTCTCGTCCGTTTACATGCATGGCGGCGTTGCTGTCAATTTGATCGCTAGTAGTACTCCTTCACAATGCAATGTCTTCCAGAATGTAGGGAGTACCACAGTACCACATAGCTAGTATCATGCATTTGTGTGCTTGCAGTTTGTACACAAAAGTTGCTGCCCACAAAAATCATTTGTTGCTTTTTAGTTGCAGAGATTGAAGGACAAAGCTCTTGCTCTTTCTTTAGAAAGAAACATACACTAAAGTTGGCCTTACCAACTGATCCCTTCAAAATGACAGTTAACTAAAGAACTTGGCCAGATATCTCCCATGCATGGTTTTTGTTCCCCGTAATGGTACACATTTGATCTTGGAAATATAGTTTAGCCATAACACTCATCTCTGGACGAAATATGATTCTGCATTTATATGCTGGATATTTAATAGAAGAAAGTGATTTAATAATCAATGATTGTGTGGTTATATTTTGTCTACTAGCC
This sequence comes from Miscanthus floridulus, assembly GCF_019320115.1. NCBI lineage: Eukaryota > Viridiplantae > Streptophyta > Magnoliopsida > Poales > Poaceae > Miscanthus > Miscanthus floridulus. The sequence goes on from NC_089594.1 coordinate 69,464,473, forward strand.
CGCAATATGGATCATGATTGGTGAAAAAGCATGAAGTAACCTTAACAATTGCTAAACACTGCATTTGTACGTTCCTTTTCTCAGCTTCTATGAGCCAAAACATCTTATAATTTGGAATAGAGGGAGATCTAATATCGTTCATGTGCTTGCAGTTTGTATCTCCTATCCTATGGCGCTGCCTCGCCCGGGTAAGAAAGGGAAAGCATCAGGGAAAGGGAAGGCTCCTGCAACAACTTCTGCACAGGAGGCTGATCTCCCCAATGCAATTCTCGCGGTAACACTATCTAATCGATGCAACGGTCAAAGTAGGCTCAATTTCGTGTTGATTCAATGTCTAATTATTCATAGGACATACCTGATCCTATCGCCACACTGAACCTGGGCGATTCTGAGAAAATAGTTGCGAGTTATGAGAAGTGCGTCGCAGACATAATTGAGTTCATCAAAACAGAATCAGGGTAAGGGGTTCACCTTCACAGTCGAGGGTCACCATGAGCACAAGCTTGACCGCTATATTCCCTTGACCCCTGCGTGGATGAATCCCCCACTGGTGCCTATACTATCGCCATCACAGATGGCATAAGGACCCTTCGCCTAGTCGCACAAATAAAGTACCAGACATGGTTCAGAGGATTTGTGACGGACTCAGGTGACAGATATGAAATTGACGGGATGAGCCCAAAAATGATGGTGGGTTCCAGATCCCTCCACACATTCTCAAGGTACTATGCTATGCTTGGCACTACCGCTGACCAGTGCAGGGTTGGTTATCACCTGATCACCAATGCTTTCCATACCCTGGTGGCCCATCCCGACAGCACAGGAGATTCTGACGGTGCAATAGCCATCATACTGGTGATGTTGTATGAGGCACCACGATTCCCAGCTGTGTACCAAAAGTGTCTGCAATTCATCAGGGAGATGACGAATGGCTTTGTAGGCGAGAATCTCCAGCAACTGATCAATAACTGGTGCAGCAAGTGCCTTAATTTCTACGAAGAGAACCGAGAACAAGAGACTGTTGTTTTGACTGAGGAAAGCAGTACAGTGATCAAGGAAATAGCACAAGAGTTTAGCATCCTCTGTAGGACAGCATGGGACAGGTGGCTTGACAAGGAGGAGGACACAAGAGGCGGAGGCGGATCCAAACCTAATAAGACTGTCGGCGCGAGCGGCAGCAGCCATAGCAAGTGAAAAACAGTGGCGATAGATGATGGTGCAACGAGGGCTGAGTCGCTTCTAATGTTAATATTAGATAATGATGGTGCAATTGAGTGCTGAGTTATTGCTTCTCATGTTAATATTTATATTTATTATATATACATCTCGAACTGGTTCCTTTGTAATGAGGCCACGTTATGAACTTTGTTTACGTATATATGCTGTGATCATCTAAACTAGCTAGCGAAGTGGTCCATGCGAATTGTGCAGTTAGCGTGTAGTTCAACCTTAGTATTTCATCATTAACGTTTTTATCAAAGTATCTGTGATTTGCATATTGCTCTTATATTTGGCTAACACCACGACGTCAATATATGAAGTCTAGTGCAGCAGGTAGCCTGGATCCTCTCATGCCACTCAACATTATGTCATGTCCAGTAGTAGATGGCTTCTTCATTGACATTATCTCGTGTTGTTCTATCATCACCTATGTTGACAACTTACTTTATTGTCTGACTAAGAGCATCTCCAACAGATTACTTATCTCATTTTCAATACTAAAAAATTGCTATGAGGCTAAAAAATATGCTCCAGCAGATATCATTTCCAATCCCCTTTTCTTAAAAAGTTTCCTCGATCATTCAAAATCCTCCTCAATCCCTCAAACAAAGGGGAACGAGCATCAGTTTTTCTCATCCCCTTTCTTTCTTCATCTCTCACTAACATCTTAGGCCCACACCATCGATGCAGGCGGTGTGCCGGTCATCGTGTCAAGGCCCGAGCAGGCATGCTACACTAGCCGGCGCGCTGCCCATGGGCGAGCTGTGCCGTGTCGAAAGTCAAACTAGAGGACGAGCACGCCGCATGGGAGGGCGCCAAGAGCGAAAGAGAGTGAAAGAGGGGAGGGTGGTAAGGGAGAGAAAAGGGGATGGGTTTTCTCGTTCTGATGTAGCAACACTCCCCTAAAAAGACAAACCAGGTTTTCTCTATCCCATATAGTGAATTTTAAGGGAAAAGGGGTCTGGCGAAGTTGCTTTTAGCACCTTAGCACTACCCATAATCTTTCTTTTTTTTAGACCAGAGAGCAACGGCGTACTCCCTATATCCCATAATAAACGCACATCTCACTTTCTGATGAGTCAAACTTTTAAAATTGATTAGAATTATATAAAAATATACTAATATCTATTTCTATGACATATATAAGTATAATTGGATTAAGCATGTAGTATATTTTTATTATAAACTTATTTGGAGATAAAAATGTTGAAACTATTTTCTATACTCCTAGTTAAATTTTAAAGAATTTTGATTGTTCGAGAAACGATGTAATGCGTTTATTTTGGAACTGAGAAAGTACTTTAAAGTGGGATGCTGCCGCACTGATCATCCAAAGACTATAGATCGAGACTGGAGACCGAAAAGCAGGCATGACCAGATACTCACTCCGTCCTGAAATAAATGCACATCTCTCTTGTCGAGGAGTTAAACTTTTTTAATTTTAACTAGAAATTTAACAGATTTAGTACTAAAAAATTTATCAACAAATAAATAGCAAAAGTCTAAAAAAATTTACTCCTCAAAAAGCGAGAGGTACATTTATTTAAAGACAGCGGCAGTATAGACGTCTCTTTGGTGCACTGGTCTCCCTCTCTGGACCTTTTTGTTTCTCATCCATGCCCCTGCGCCGGAACAGCACGCTGCACGCACCCTGCCCCTGCGCTTGGATTTGGTTCGAGTTCGTGTGCAGTGTGCTCGCCTTTGCCATGTTACACCATGCATACGTCTTTTGCTTTTTTAATTGACGTGCGTCTGGTCAGTGACATCCTTTGTTTTTAATTACATTCCAAATTTTAAGTTATTTTTTCTTTTCTAAATATCTATCCCAAAATAAATGCATATCTCACTTCCTAAGGAGTTAAATCTTTTAAATTTTAATAAAATATGTATAAAAATATACTAATATTTATGATATATAATAAATATTATCCTCTTTGTTTCATATTATAAGACATTTTGACTTTTCTAGATACATAAATTTTACACGTACCTAGATATATACCATGTCTAGATACATAATAAAAGCAATGTATGAAAATGCCAAAATGTCTTAAGATTTAGAATGAATTGAGTATTAGATTGAGCATGGAATACACACTTTTATACTAAATTTATTTGGAGATACAAATGTTGATAATATTTTCTATGTTGGTACACTTTTATACAAATGTTTATATATCTTAATATAGGTTTCAACTAAATACATATCACACTAGAAAAAAAAAATACTAGAAATTCTAACTAGAGTTTCATAATGGAGCCTCCACGTTAATCCTCGCGAGACACGCTAGGAAAACAAAATATAGATCCTAGAAATTCTCACAAAAATTCAAAACACTTGACCATCAATTCGGTATAACCTAATCACCATGAATAATAATAGCTATTGGATCTACTCTATTTTCTAATTGCTATTGCGTAAAACAACATAAAGTAACACATGACTCTGCATTTAAACTACCCACATATGCCAATAAGAAAACATGATATAAGGTATACCTAAATTTGCATCTAATTACCCACGTACTCTTATTACAATAGATAATTTACATAGCCAAACTTTTATCTTATCATTTGAAAAAGTAAATGTCCTCTCAAATCTACATATAAGAGTTATCAACATATTCTACAAAAAATTGTTTAAATAACCATATAGCATGTATGTTTCTACATTACCCACTTCTATCAATATTAATATATTAAGATTTGATTATTAAAGTAAGCAAACACGTTGTGTCAGCATGCAAGAGTGATAAATATATATGTTTTGATTCAAAAAAAATCTTAACAACTTACATACTAATTATACTAACAATGCAAATTGTTTAAAATCATATTAGTATTTATATAGGTTGTTGCTTTAAATATATTTATATATTTTAACTTAATATTTGACACGTTTATATTGATATTATAACCATAGCTGGCTTGAACTACTTCAGCAGTACTTTTCAGCGAACGATTAATGTTTACCTCTCACAACAAATCAGCATAAACTAAATTTCAGCGAAGCGAATAGGGCTATGAAAATTCAATCATCTGGTGGCTATATTTTTGTCTGGTACAAAGTGACCTTTCTTTTTAAATAATCGGCTGTACAAAGTAACTTTGGTCACGTTGAGGAGCAAAACTGTCTTTTCCTGTGCCACTAAACACCGTTGGTACTGGGGGGTCTCCTGCAATTCGCCTCTCCCTCTCCCCAGTCCCCACGACGTGTTGGGGGATCTCTTTTCTCCGCTCGTGATTTTGCTATTAACAGCCTGTTTGGTAGGCCGTAAATGATCATGGATTATTTACTGCTAGCTGATTTGGTGTGAGAGAAAACATTATTCCCGGCTGAAAATTTACGATCATTTACGAGCAAGCGAACATGCTTTGTTTAATTTAGTGGACAGCCGATCACTCTGCTAGTACCAGGGTGAGTAGCACCAAGATGAATCCGACCACCAGGTCTTAACCAAGGCTAGTTACCATGACCCCGGATCAAGATTGTCTACTCTTCTCACCACGTGCCCTAAATTATCTTCACATATTATGCAGCAGCAGCAGCAGCAACAAAAAAAAAAGTCTTTAAGTCCCAAATAAGTTGAGGTAGACTAGAGTTAAAACCTAGCAGAAGCAATAAAGGTTCAGGCACGTGAATAGCTATCTTCCAAGCACTCCTATCTGAGGCTAAGTCTTTGGGTATATTCCATCCTTTCAAGTCTCCTTTTACTGTCTCTACCCAAATCAACTTCGATCTTTCTCTGCTCTTTTCACGTTACTATCCTGGCTTAGAATTCCACTATACACCGGTGCCTCTGGAGGTCTCCATTGGACATGTCCAAACCATTTCAACCGATGTTGAATAAACTTTTCTTTAATAAGTGCTACCCCTAATCTATCACGTATATCATCGTTCCGAACTCGATCCCTTGTATCACCACAAATTATGAACCAGAAAAAAAAAGTCACGGAGCAAAACTGAGATTACATGGGAAGTTGATTTCTTTTTAGCAGACCCTACACAGGAAAGCAAAACCAGATAGAACTTAAAACTGAACACACAAGGAAAGAACAAAAAACTTAAGATAATATACGCATGCGAAGGGAAGAACATCAGAGAGACTAGTAGATACTTGCATGCCAACATCTTATCAAACATTCGCGGGGATCGTAAGCTGCCTCTTCTAGCCATCTCTAGAGTCTACCTCCAGGAACCTTGAGGATTTACACTTTGGACAGTACTTTGCATCCTTGTGATCTTTCCTAAATAAGATGCACCCCTTCGGACAAACATGTATCTTGTCATATGGCATCTTAAGCATACGAAGTAGTTTCTGTGACTCATGCAAGTTCTTTGGCAGAATGTGCTTCTCCGGTAGCATGCTGCCAAACACAGCCAACATCTTATCAAAGCCTTCGCGACTCAGATTTAACTCGGCCTTCAACCCCATAACATGTCCAATGGCATCCAGCTGAGAAACCGTTGTACTCTCATGAAGGGGTTTCTGTGCCGAGTCCAACATTTCATAGAAGGCCTTAGCGGCTTCCTCCATCTCCTCCTTCTCACATCCTTCTGTGAAGTGAGCTTGGTGAGTGTCATCTAGCATGTCTGCTACTCCGGCATCATCATCAAAAGCCTTGAGGCGTGGTCTCACCACCTTCGCTCTTATACGATCTGCTTCACCATGGTGGATCCACCGGTGGTAGCCAGCCGTATAACCATTGTACATAAGATGTTTACCCATGGTCACCTTGTCTACCCTTCTGTTGTTGTCACATTTGCTACAGGGACACCAAAGTTTATAATGTCCTTTAGCTACACCCGAGCTCCATGCATGTTCCAAGAAAGCATCTGTCCCATTCACCCACTCAATGTCAAAGTCACTCCTGCTTCTCCGGCCCGTGTACATCCACTGACGGTCTTCCATCCTTCTACATATACAGCACATAGTAATGTAACCATCAATTGCATCTACGCGGTGTTCCTACTCTCTAATAGGTGAGGATAGGTCCTAATCCCACCTGCGGATGCGTAGATGAGGTTAGTTTCCATGCTCCGCTCTCTATTCGAGACAGAATTTCAGTAGCACCTCCCCATTGTTCTCCCGATGCACGTCCTGCAAGGGAGAGTGTGTATCCGGAGAACAATAGGGGGTGATGCCGAAACACCATCTCGGACCGGAGCAGACCATGGAAACTAACCCATCTACACATCCGCGGGCTGTCCAAAAAACGTGGACAATCCGAAACAGATACGGTCGCAGATATACAAAGATATGTATACCTCCAACCGTATCTCTTTCGGACGGGAGACACCTAACTAGGTTACGCGACCAAAGACCACATACGGATAGAGGGGTTATACCTAGGGTGCCGGTGAGGTCAGGGTAGCGGACGGTGGAGAGTCGGTGTAGTGACGAGTCGACGCGGTGCAAGAAGACCCGCAGCGCCGACGAAGACGATCGGGGTCGCCGAGTCCCTCCCACAGGTCCTCCTACAAAAAAGGGCAAAAATGGTTAGTGTCGACTCAAAATTTCGGCAGCACCTCCCCTGCACGGGGAGGTTCCCAAAACCTACAAAAACATGGCACAAAGGCCAACAACCACATATATACCAAACATGGGCACGAAGGCCAACAACCACCAATATATCAAGAGGAGCTATGTACTTTAGTTCTCTTTCCATGTAGATGAAAGTATTGAAGTAGTACAACAACAATTACTACTAACCCTACAACTACTACTAACACTACTACTAACAACTACTTAACTACTAACAGTACTAATACTAAGAACTACTTAACTATTAACAACTACTACTACTAACCACTACTACTTACTAACTACTACTATTTACTAACTACTACTACTACTACTAAGCCTACAACTAACACTACTAACTACTACTAACAACCACTACTACTTACTAACTACTACTATTTACTAACTACTACTACTACTAACCCTACAACAACACTACTAACTACTACAACTAACACTACAACTAACACTACTAACTACTACTACTAACACTACTAACTACTACTACTACTAACACTACAAGGGTAGGGCTTACCTTGGCGGCAAGAACGGCAAGAGCGAGGGCTGGCGATGACGGCGGGGATGACCGCAGCAGCGCGAGGATCAACGGGCGGTCGGAACGGCGCGAGGATCGACGGGCGGTCGGGTCGGCACCTTCCTCTTCTTCCTCCTCCCCCTTCTCTTTCTTCCTCTTCCTCCTCCCCCTTCTCTTTCTTCCTCTTGCTCCTCTCCTTCTCCCTCTGCTGGCCGGCCGTAGGGCACGGCGGGGCCGGTGGAGCTCGGGGCCGGCCGGGTCGCTGTCCCCGAGGAGCTCGGAGCCCAGGGCGCCGGTGAGCTCGGGGCGGCGGCCGAGGACCCGGGGCGCGGGCGCGGGGCCGCTGGGGCACGAGCGCGGAGCCACCGGGGCGGGGGCGCGGGTCCGCCGGGGCACGGGTTGCGGGCCATCGGGGCGGGGGCGCGGGGCCACCGGGCGGGGACGCGGGGGCCGCCGGGGCTGGGCGGGAGCGCCGGCCGGGCGCCGGGACGGGGGCGTCGGGGCGGGCCCGGCAGGACCTCGCCGGAGGGGGACGACGACGGGGTCGGCGGCGGCGGGTGGCGGCGCGGCGACGCGTGGGCGGGTGGGAGACGAGTGAGGAGGGGGTGCGGATGGGCCGGCCCATTCTGGGCCTTTAGGTTAAAAGATTTGCCGAGTGCCAGGCCCAGCGGCACTCGGCAAAGGTTTTTTTTATTTTTATTTTTAAAAATTCTTTGCCGAGCGTCCTGTGACCTGACGCTCGGCAAAGGCTTCTTTGCCGAGTGCCAAGGTTGGCACTCGGCAAATTAATTTTTTTTTGTTTTTTTCGCCCCATTTTTTCTGGGGCCTTGCTACAGTAATTAAAACTCCATTTCAGAATTTGGGACAATTTTTAGTTTTTTACTTTATTTCCTTAATTAGTTTTGTTTCGTTGAATTTTTTCGACTATTTTGAAATTTGAACTGCATGTACATGAAATAATGGAATTTGGTCATTCAAAAAATGGCATTCATGATGTTTGGCATATGTTGAGGTCGTATCCAGGAACTCGCATGAAATTACGAGCATCTTGTTGTCGTAACATGATGATGTACTTGCGGGAAAAGTGTATTTAAATTATATAAAATCCAAACGAAGTCCGAAAATCACAAAACTTGTCGAGGTGTCTTGTTATCGCATGTGGAGGCCGTGGTAAAAAATTAAGAAAGCTTGGAGCAAGTTGTGACGTCGGATGCCTAAAAGCCAGACATCATGTCTGGGTTTTATGCATCTGACGTCGCAACTTGCTCGAAACATTCTCAATTTTTTTACCACAGCCTACACATGCGATAACATGACACCTCGACAAGTTTCGTGATTTTTGGACTTCGTATGGACTTTATATAATTTTAAAACACTTTTTCGGCAAGTGGCTCGTCATGTTACGTGAAGAAGATGCGCGAAATTTGATGCGAGTTCGTGGATAGAGACTCAACATACACCAAATACCATGAATAACATTTTTCGAAGCACTAGATTACAATATTCCATGCACTTGCAGTTCAAATTTGAATTATATATAAAAATTTAACATAATCAAATTAATCAACCAAATATAACAAAAAAACTAGAAAAAGCACCAAATTTGAACATGAAGTTGTAAACAATGTAGGCGGGCCCAACAAAAAATTTGGGGTCAAAAAAACAAAAAAATTGAAAATTTGCCGAGTGCCAGCTTGGCACTCGGCAAAGACTGCCTTTGCCGAGTGCTGGTCCAGGGGCACTCGGCAAAGAATTTTTTAAAAGAAAATTTTCAAAAACGGTTAAAAAGTCTTTGCCGAGGGCCTAACGGTGATGCCCTCGGCAAAGATTGACGGCAGGGGATAGACGTCGTGTCAGGCGGTGTTGCCGAGGGCCGGCCCTTTGCCGAGGGCTTAGCCCTCGGCAAATAATTATTGTTGCCGTGTGCTTGTCTTTGCCAAGGGTCTGGCCCTCGGCAAAGAGTCTTTGCCGAGGGCTATTCTTTGCCGAGGGTCAGGCCCTCGGTAAAGACTCTTTGCCGAGTGCCCGAGCATTTTCCCTCGGCAAATCCTCAGGCCCTCGGAAAGATGCTCTGTCCGGTAGTGATTACTTTGCCTGGTCTTTTGAATACCTGCAACTCTGTCACCATTCTTAAAAGGAAGTCATCATCCTCAAGCTTGACTTTGAAAAAGCATTTGACAAAATAGAGCACCAAGCCATCATAAAGTTACTAGAAGCCAAAGGTTTTGGGGCAACCTGGATTTCCCGGATCACCAACATTTTGTCTTTTGGTACTTCAAAAGCTCTTTTGAATGGTCTTCCAGGTAAAACAATTCACTGTAGAAGAGGTGTTAGACAAGGTGACCCTCTTTCACCACTTTTGTTTGTTCTAGCTGCTGACCTGCTCCAATCTCTCCTTAACAAAGCCAAGGACATTGGGCTCCTCAGTCTCCCAATCCCATCAAATGCTATCCCTGACTTTCCTGTAATCCAGTATGCCGATGATACCTTCATTGTGATGGAAGGGGATGCTAGACTTCATTTTTTGAAGTTAGTGCTTCAATCCTTCTCTGAATCTACTGGTTTAAAAGTCAACTACAACAAATCAATGATGCTTCCAATCAACATCCCTCCTGAGAAGTTTAATCACTTGGCCAATACATTTGGATGCTCAAAAGGGACATTTCCTTTCACCTACCTTGGACTCCCTCTTGGGATCACCAAACCAAGAGTTGAAGACTTCCTGCCCCTTATAACAAAGTGTGAGAGAAGATTGGTCTGCACATCTTCATTCCTATCTCAGGCAGGAAAACTTGAGTTAACAAATGTTGTTCTTTCTGCCCTGCCTACATTTCACATGTTTGCTCTGTCATTGCCTAAGGGAGTTATCAAACAGATTAATAAATTCAGAAAACATTGTCTATGGAGGGGGGCTGATATTAACTCAAGAAAACCACCAAAAGCAGCTTGGGAAATGGTCTGTGTACCCAAAGAAGATGGTGGACTAGGGATAATAAATCTAGAAAAGCAAAATGAGGCCCTTTTAATGAAAAACTTGGACAAGTTCTACAATAAAAAGGATGTATCATGTGTTTGTTTGATTTGGGAAAAACATTATAGCAATGGAAAGCTTCCAAATAATTCAACAAAAAGAGGGTCATTTTGGTGGAGAGACATTCTGAAGTTACTAGAGACTTTCAAATCCTTCTCCACTGTTCAAGTACAAAATGGAGATACATGCCTTTTCTGGCATGACAAATGGTTACAACAACCTCTGAAAGAAGATTACCCTGAGCTCTATTCTTTTGCCTTGAACAACAATGTGTCAGTTACAAATTATTATGCACATCAACAACTGCAAGAGATTTACAGTATTCCTCTATCTACTGAAGCTTTCCAACAGTTTCAGTTAGTACATTCCTTTATTGAACACTTTCCCTTAACATATCAACATGATAAATCGTCATACAATTGGGGGAAATATTCAGCATCAAAAGCCTACATATCACTGATGGGTCAAACAAATGTTCCCCAGATTTACGGTTGGCTTTGGAAAAGTTTTTGCCAGCCAAAACATAAGGTGTTTTTTTGGCTATTACTAAAAGACAGACTAAGCACAAAGAACATTCTAAAGAGAAAAAATATGAAATTAGACTCTTACCACGGTGATCTATGTCAGTTGTCAATGGAGAAAACTTGTGAACATCTTTTCATTGAATGTCCTTTTGCAAAAGATTGCTGGAACCTGCTGGGCATTTCATTTCAGATGGGACTGAACATCTCAGATTGTGTTACACAGCTCAAAACTCAAACCCATCCAGTTTTCTACACGATGGTGGCAATACTAATGTGCTGGGTAGTTTGGACAGTGAGAAACGGCTTCATCTTCAAGAATGTCCAACCAAGTGTTCAAGCAGCCAAAGAAACATTCAAAAAAGAGTTGTCATTACTCTCCCTAAGAGCCAAGGCTAAAGTTTCAGTCACATTTGATTTATGGATCAAAAATCTGTTGTAATCTTCTTGATTTTGCTTTTTTTTTCTTCTCTTCTTTGTTTCTTGAGCCCTGTTCTTTAGTTTAGTTTAGTCTAGTTTTATTCTATTTTGTACTGTACTGTTTTCAGTTTTAATAAATTTCTGTAGGGGTGCCCCCTCCAGTTTCATAAAAAAGGTGTTTGCTAGTAACTCTAAAAGTCGTTTAAATCACCTCTATGTCTCAGCTAGAAGTGGTTTTCAAGGTGACTTTGCCATTTCTAAATAAAAAAGATTCAAGTAAACGCCCGATATAAAGGGTCGTTCTTATGAAACACAAAAAATAGCTCTAAGCTTATAAAAAAAATTAGGTATTGTGTTCTTTTTTTGCGGGTAATATGTGCATTGCTTTCGATCTAAATGTATGGTACTTGTACCATTATACACACAGTACGTATGTCGCATGTACATCTTTTATATATGGATTGAAAAAGAGAGAGAGAGAGGAATGGGCATGACGTATGAGGCTGCCGGCTGCGTACCCATGGTGTGCCATGCATGCATGGAGGTGGGTCCTCCTCCTCCCCTCACGCAGGCAGAGGGATCGCCCAGCTCGTCTTGTCGTTTTTTGGTGGCCGGGGGCGTATGTCGTACGGAAAAGCTGAGAGGGGGCAGCGCTGTGGGCATCACCTAAACCGCCCGGCCCCACCACAGATTCGAGCGAGAGAATCGCATGTCACCAGTTGAGGAGGACCGAGAAATAAAGTAGGGAGGGAGGCTTATATACGTTAAGAAATGGCAAATTAGATAGAATAGAAGAGATGTAAATATTGCAAATTACAATCTCCGATATTATTAGAAACTCATCGGCATTCGTTGAACAAAATATGATGAAATAAAAATTAGAAATGAACGCACATCACCACTACTATACGTATAGCAGGGTTAAGGGCAAAGAGAAAACTAGATATGCATTATGCAGCGGCCGTATCAAATAATAGATTTATATATGTACACCGCATGCGACGAACCACTTCATGTATTCATATTGGAAATAGAAGAGGAACAATCATTACTGGTGCACGTAGGGTACCAGACAAATTAACTTTTGTCATCCGATTGACTTAAAAGATGGTTTCCAATTTTTCAAAATAATAAAAAGAAGATCTAATTAAATTTCTTAAAGTTCATACTAATTGTTCGGACCCATGTAATCGGAGGGCAATACTAGTTGTTTGCTAATAATGTAGACTAGTGTTTCCTTACTGGGTCTCGCAAAAAAGAAAGAAAGGAAGAGAGAAACAGAGAGAGGATGCATCTCATGCACGTACGCGAGTGAACATGATCGGCTGCTGTTCGTTAGAACGCTGCAAAAAAGCAGCAGCACCTGGCGCGGAGCACGGAGTGCCCCGATGAGGATCCGGCTGGTTGGCCCCAACGTTCTGTTCTTTGCCTGCTGGTGCTGGCCCACAAGCGCGCGCGGGTTGGCCGCAGCACCTTTTCCTTCGCTACGTGCGAGCGGCGACATCTCCGTCCACCGCGCCAGAGACGAGACGATCGGCAGGGCCGTGGCCTGCTGGGAGCTAGCCGCTGGGCGGTGGTACTGGTACCCTGTGCCGCGCCGCGCCGCCACACCCGTTCGCTACCACCGCAGCACTGGCTCGCCGCCAATCGGACGTGGTCGCCACATGGTTTTAAATAGCCCGCTATAACTCCGTTATAGCTTCGCTATAGCTTTTCATACTATCTACTGCTACGCTATTGCTAATTATTCCGCTATTGCCACTAATGAAATTTTAGCTCCACTAAACGCCACTATTTGGTTTCGCCGCGATATATTTTTATCACCGTTAATCCTGACTGAGGTAGATATTAATTCTTTACTCATTAAATGATGTAATAAGCCACTAAATGATGTAATAAGCCACTAAATGATTATTGAATTGTTGAATGTCGAGTGCTGATTACAATATCATGCATGTTGATTCATATGATAAATGTTAGGTAGTGTGTTGGAACTGATGGTTTACTTAACATTTATCATAATAGCATGTTGAATGCCGAGAGGGGGAGGAGGGAGGGAGGTGAGAGCTCGGTGGTGGATAGGGACAAACTAGGATTTGAGAGTGGAAATGAGTGAGTGGGAGGTGAGGCCCCTTCCCTCATGCCCTTGGGCACTTATATAGGCAATGGCTATTTACAAGTGCCCCCTTGGTGGGGTTGGAGATGATATTGAGGCCCCTCACGTCGAAGTGTTGGTGTGAGTGAGTCATTGTATAAGCTGAAGTGTTGGCGAAGCCCCTCCCACCGAAGTGTTTGCTGGGGGTGATGTTGAGGGAGACCTTGAGCAAGTCTCCACTAGAAGAGGCCCAACTAGTAGCCAGAGAGTAGTGTCATGTGAAATCCAACCCCACCAAAGGGCCACATTTGAATAGTCATTGCTCATATAAGTGCCCTAAGGGCATGAAGTCAAGGGAACTTGCCTCCCACTCATTTCCACTTGTTGAAAACCCCGGTGTGTCCCCTCTCCAAAGCCGAGCTCTCTCCGCCCTCTCTCAACTGTTCAGAACAACTGGTTTCAATATAACGGACTTAAAAACATATTCTCCTAGATATCATACATGTGACGCTGGTTTTAATATAATGGACTTAAAAAATATTCTCCTAGATATTCTACATGTATTTGAGTATTTGTGTTCATAATTTTTTTTGTCTAAGTTAAATATTTCCGTGCATAGTTCATTAAGAAATTTTATGTTTTCTATAAAACCGCTAAATGAATAGCTTCTGCTGTATCCCGCTATAGCTTTTTATAGCTTTTGGAGAAGATCACTGCTAAATATCATAGCCTGCTATTTGAACCATTGGGTCGCCATCGCCGCCAGGGTGAGCGATCATCTCTATCCGTTGTCCCTCTGCCTCTTGTCGTGCGTGTGCGTTTTTAGATGATGGAACGATTTTGCCATCTTGTGAGTGTACCTCTTTCTTGTTGCTCAATTTCTTTAGAATAGCTAGCCAACTGGTTGCAAGTCATTCAACCTGAGTGGCCGGCCTCCGCGAGGACGCCGACGACGCGGGCGGCGGGCTTCACCCTGACCGGCCGCCCCAGCGGACTGCGGACCTCGGCCGGCTCCACGGGCTTCCGACGCCAAACACCCGCAGCCGGTACCCCCAGTCCCCCACCACCCGAGTCTGCGGCGGCATAGTGTCTTAGGGTCTGCCCGAGGTCGACGACGCCGAGCAGCTTCTGCATCGGCTCTAGGTTCTCCCGGATCCTCGCGACCATCTGCCCTCTCGCGCTCTCTTACTCCCCACCCACTGCTGGGGACTATTAGAAAGTGATTGGGGGAAATTCTCTATATTATTGTGATTGTTCAGCGTACATATATATAGGCATTGTGGACAGGCCCACTTGCCATATTACAATCCAACACTTCCCCGCAGTTTGAACTGGGAGCACTGCGAACATTAAGACTAGACCTAAACTCCGTGAACACGGACATCGGCAAACCTTTCGTGAAGATGTCGACGTACTGGGACGTAGTGGGAACGTGCAGGACGCGGACTTCACCAAGGGCAACTCGCTCTCTGACGAAGTGGAGGTCAATCTCAATATGCTTGGTTCGCTGATGCAAAACCGGGTTAGTGGAGAGATAAACGGCGCTGACGTTATCACAATAAACCACTATGGCACGACGGAGTGGACAGCGAAGCTCTAGGAGGAGCTGCCGCATCTAGCTGGCTTCGGCGACTCCGTTCGCAACTGCTCGATATTCCACCTCTGCACTAGACCAGGACACTGTCGGCTGTCTCTTGGATGACCAGGAGATGAGATTGTCCCCAAGGAACACCGCATAACCCGAGGTGGATTTGCGTGTGTTAGGACATCCCGCCCAATCTGCATCGGTGTAGACAGTGAGATCAGCTGGAGAGGTCCGGTGAAGGTGCAGCCCAAGATCCAAAGTACCTTGAAGATACCGAAGAATGCGCTTCAGAGCGCTCAGATGAGGTTCCCGGGGATCATGCATGTATAAGCAGACCTGCTAAACTACATAGGCGATATCAGGCCTGGTGAAGGTGAGGTACTAAAGAGCCCCAGCAAGACTGCGGTACTAGCTGGGATCAGAGACTGAGGCACCATCAGCAGGGAGCTTCGAGTGAGTATCCATGATAGTGCTGCTCGCCTTGCAGTTACTCATACCAGCTCGCTCCAGAATCTCCAGCATATACTGGCGCTGAGAGAGAAAAAGACTGTCACCTCGGCGCTGAACACTGACATCCAGAAAATGATGAAGAGGCCCCATGTCTGTCATAGAAAATTCCCGGCGAAGTGCTGCGATAATCCAGTGAAGAAAACTCAGAGAGGACGCAGTGAGAACAATGTCATCAACATATAGGAGGAGAAAAGCCATATCAGCACCTTTGCAGTAGATGAACAGCGACGTGTCGGACTTGGCCTCAACAAACCCAAGAGAGGTGATGTGAGAGGCAAAGCGACTATGCCAGGCGCGAGGAGCTTGCTTCAACCCATAGAGTGACTTGTTCAGACGACAGACATGATTGGGCTTGGCGGAGTCAACAAACCCAATAGGCTGGATGTAGTAGACTGTCTCATTCAGGGTGCCATGGAGAAAGGCATTCTTCACATCAAGTTGGTGAATCGGCCAGGAGCGAGATAGAGCCAAAGTGAGAACCACCCTGATGGTGGCTGGCTTGACAACTGGACTGAAGGTTTCGTCATAGTCAATGCCCGGCCACTGTGTGAACCCGCGGAGGACCCAGCGAGCTTTGTAGCGGTCAAGAGAATCATCGGGCTTGAACTTGTGACAAAAAACCCGATTGCCGGTGACGAGGTTGACGCCAGGAGAGCGAGACACCAAGGTCCAAGTATCGTTGTCCTGCAGAGCGTTGAACTCGGCCTGCATAGCCTGACGCCAGGCCGGGTCCGAGAGAGCTGTGCGGACGGATGACGGTAGCGGAGAGGTGGCCACGACCATCGTGCTGAGGTTGAGACGATCCACAGGTTGTCGAAAGCCGTCCTTGCCACGAGTGTGCATGCTGTGCGCGTTGGTGATGGGGACGATCGTCGCTGGAGCCATGGCGACAGTGCGACCGGTGGTCCGTCCGGTGCCACTGGCAACAACCTAGGACGTGGAGTCCTCAGGGGCAGCGGCACCAGCCGGACTGGTCGAGGGGCTAGGCTGGCCGGCAGTGCCATCAGTGGAGGCGCCCTGGTCGCTGCTGTCGCGCCTGTCGTGGCCGGCAGCGCCGCCCAGGCCGTGGCCGGGCTGGCCGCCGTGGCTGTGGCCGCCATGGCTGCTGGCCGAGGCAGCAGAGGGAGGGGCGCCGGCTGTCCCAGGTGCGGCATCCATGCCGCCAGGAAGGCGTGTACCTGCAGTCACAGCTCTTGGCCAAATAGGCGAAGAGGAATCATTAGCATCGTCCAAAAACGCTAGTGTGTTGGGATCCTGGGGGGAGGTGGACATCTCGGAGAATGGAAACATCGTCTCGTCGAACACAACATGATGGGAGACGATGATCCAGTTAGAGTGGAGGTCGAGACATCAATATCCCTTATGATCGGAGGAATACCTAAGGAAAACACACAGGGAGGAGCGAGGTGATAGCTTATGTGGGGGCTATAGAGGACAGGTTGGGATAGCAAGCGTAGCCAAAAACACGAAGGTGAGTGTAAGATGGCTGTGTGCCGCGGAGAGCAAAAAAGGGAGTATGGCCATCTAGGGTTTTAGTGGGATGGCGGTTGAGGAGGTAGGTGGCAGTGTGGAGAGAGTCAGCCCAATAAACCGGAGGAAGACTGGCCTGAAATAGAAGGGACCGCACAATGTTGTTGATCGTGTGAAGAATGCGCTCGGCACGTCCATTCTGTTGGGAGGTGTATGGGCACGACATCCGGAGAATGACCCCATGAGTGAGGAAGAACGTGCAGGCCAAAGAGTGGTCGAACTCGTGGCCGTTATCACACTGAACTGCCTTGATGGAGGAGTCAAACTACATGCGAACATACGAGAAAAAGTTAGAAATAACATTGAAAGTTTCAGACTTAAGACGTAATGGAAAGGTCCAGGTGTAGTGAGTGCAGTCATCGAGAATGACTAAATAGTATTTATAGCCAGACACACTAACAACTAGAGATGTCCAAAGATCACAATGTATTAAGTCGAAAGGATTAACAGCACGAGAGTTGGAAACACTAAATGGTAGGCGCACATGGCGACCTAGCTGACAAGCATGACAAATGTGATCATCAATGTGCTTATTACATGAAATGGCATTGGAACTAATAAGTTTAGATAAAGCCGCATGGCCGAGGTGACCGAGGCGACGATGCCAAAGTGAAGAGGATGACACGGTGGTGGCGAGGGCAGTGGTGGTGCTGGATGGTGCGGGGAAGAACGGGTAGAGGTCACCCGTGCTATTGCACCTAGCGATCACGCTCCGTGTCTGAAGGTCCTTCACAGAAAGGCCAAATGGGTCAAATTCAATGGAGCAATTATTATCAGTAGTGAAACGACGGACAGAGATTAAATTCTTAATAATGCTAGGTGACACTAAAACATTAGAAAGAACAAGAGGACGTCATTCTGTAGAAAAAGAATGTGACCCCAGAGATGTAACGGGAAGCGAAGCTTCGTTACCCACAATGATAGATGAAGGACTGGATGACGATGGAGGGTGAAGGCTAGAAAGTATACCAGCGTTGTTGACCATATGAGCACCGGCACCGGAGTCAGCATACCATTCGCCCGATGGAGGAGGTGTCAGCGTCATGGTGTTGAAGTTGCTGACGAGGCCGGACGGATCCCAGGACATGCCCTGCATGGGCATCCAGGGCTGTTGCTGCAGCTGCTGTGGTGGCGGCGGTCCTCCATAGCCAAACCCTGGATGAGGCCCAAGAGTGTACGGCTGCTGCACGTACTGCTGCTGGGCGGTGAAGGCGGCCGGCGGAGGACGAAACGACGTCCCAGGGGCGTTCGGTGGACATGGCCAGAACTGAGCATGGCCCGCCCACGGATTATAGTACTGCGCCTGGTGTTGCGGGACGGCGCTGGTGTTGCCGGTCGGCTGGTGGTGGTGGTGGTTGTGGCTGCGCCCGCCGCGGCGACAGCTGGTCCGCTGCTGGCCGTGGCCGGTAGTGCCGACCTGCCCTTGGCAGGTAGTGCTGCCCTAGCCGGGCTGGCCGTAACCAGCGGGCCTGCCCTGGCCATGCCCGGCCTGATGGCCCTGGCCATGTCCGCCGTGGAGGTGTCCGGCAGGAGGGCGTAGAGCGGCGATGAGGGCGGTTGACGTAGAGGAGGCCGGCGGATCGGATGCCCCGGCTGCCTCGCCGGCGGCGATGTCGTCGATGTCGATCTCCTCGAGCAGAAGAAGCGTGCGAGCCTCCTCGAAGGTGGGGAAGGGCTGCCGCATGTTAAGGTTGGAGACCATGGGCCAGAACTTGCCGTTGAGGCCGCGGAGGAGGGTGAGGACCAGGGTGCGATCTCCAATTTGATCGCCGTAGTCGCCGCCATCGTCTCAAGACGACGGCAGAAGTTGGTGATCAAGGTGGAGCCCTGTTTTGCCGTGCAAAACTCCGCCGAGAGCAGCAGGGCGCGCGATTCGTGCTGGCCGAGAAACTCGTTCTCGAGGTAGGTCGAGGCGCCGCAAGCATTGGGCTTGTGGTTCATCGTCGACTACTGGTGGTCAGCGTGGATCATGCAGTAAATCCATGTCAGCATGGTGCAGTCCATCTGCACCCACGCCGGTCAATTGGCGTTGACGATGTCAGAGAGGACGTGGTCCGTGAGGGCGTACTTACCTAGGACGATGAGGAACATGGCACGCCACCGGTTGTAGTTGTCGGCGGCGCGATCCAGAACCAAGGGCACAAGGACCTTGATGTTGAGGACGGCGATGGCGGCAGCATGGACGGCAGCGTACTTGGCCTCGTACGCGTCGAGGGCCGCAGAGCGATCAGCCGCCGCCTTCTCGCGTGCCTCGCGAGCCTAGCGCTCGGCCTCGGTCTCGGCCATCGGAGCAGGAGCCGGGCGACCACGCGACGGGAGCAGCCTCCGTGACGTAGACGATCACGCGACGTAGATCGGTGAGCGTCATGACCTGCTGTACGTAGACATAGATGTTGCCGGGCGGTGGGCGTCGCGACCCGCTGGATCGGTGCCCAGGCGGCAACGTTGACATAGACATAGATGTGATGTGTGTGTCCATGTTGGAAGGAATCGCGCGCTCGGTCAAGCGGACGGCACGATCGCGAGGAGATGGGCCGGCGCGATGGCGGGGTAGTAGCGCATCGCGCAGGCGCCGAGGCACGCGCGTCCGCGAGGAGAGGGCCTGCCGGCCGGCGATCGAGTGCCTGGCAGCGGCGGCGCGGTCTCGCGCGATTAGCGGAAGCGGAAAAGATCGTAACCTTCCCATGATACCATATTAGAAAGTGATTGGGGAAATTCTCTATATTATTGTGATTGTTCAGCGTACATATATATAGGCATTGTGGACAGGCCCACTTGCCATATTACAATCCAACAGGGACACCGGGTGCTCGGCGCCTTGCATCGGCGGCTATATATATAGGCATTGTGGACAGGCCCACTTACCATATTACAATCCAACAGGGACACCGGGTGCTCGGCGCCTTGCATCGGCGGCTGGCGGCTGCGACTGGTCCTGGTCCACGGCGGTGGAAACGCCTATGGCCATGGTTGTTCCGGCGGTAGGGGACGGGGATGGATCCGCTGTCGTCGTGCGTGCGAGTGTGTGTGTGCTGGTGTGCTGGTGTGTGTGTGTGTGTGTGAGTGTGTGTGTGTGTGTGCTAATTGGTGATTTGCTTCTTTTCATGTGTTGAACTTATTCCTTGTGTTGCACTTATGCTTGTAATGCACTTGTGGTGGATACTTTAAACTCGAACTTTATGTTGGTATTGTGGTATGATATTTGTGTACCATTGTGGATTATTGTGATGTATGTGATATGTGGTGTGTGGAGATGATATATATATGTGCTGTGTAATATATCTATGCTGTGAAACATATTTGTGCTGTGATATATATATATATATATATATATATATATATATATATATATATGTGCTGTGAAATGTAATGCAAAAACAAAAAAAAATTCAGATTTCTGAGGCTTTGCCGAGTGTTATGACCAAGACACTCGGCAAATATGAAATATTTGCCAAGTGTAGGTATTATCACACTCAGCGAAAAGCTATTTTTTAAAAAACCAAATACTATTTAAAAAATATTTGCCGAGTGTCTGCCTGTGTGGCACTCGGCATATTATTATCATTTACCGAGAGCAGCACTCGGCGAAAAGGAATTCTAAAAACAAAAAATATTTAAAAAGAAATGATTTGTCGAGTGCCTTGCCGTTTGACACTCGGCGAAGTCGCTGTTAACGGCGGGTCTGGCGTTATGATGGTTTTTTTCGCCGAGAGCCAAACTGCACACGGCAAACACTTTGCTGAGTGCCCGATAAATGGCACTCGGCAAAGTTGGCTTTGCCGGTACTGTTTATGGCGTGTGCTCTTCGTCGAGTGTTACACTCGGCGAACAATTTGTCGAGTGGTTTTTGTCTTTTGCCGAGTGTGTCGGGCACTCGGCAAACTCAAGGAGTCCGGTAGTGGAGAGAGGCTGCATCTCATGCACGCGAGTTAACCTGATCAGATGTTGTTCGTACGAACGCTGCAAAAAACAGGCAGCACCTGGCGCGGAGCGCGGAGTGCCCCGATGAGGATCCGGCTGGTTGGCCCCAACGTTCTGTTCTTTGCCTGCTGGTGCTGGCCCACAAGCGCGCGCGGGTTGGCCGCAGCACCTTTTCCTTCGCTGCGCGCGCTGCGGACTAGAGCGCCAGAGCGGCGGCATCTCCGTCCGCCGCGCCAGAGACGATCGGCAGGGCCGTGGCCTGCTGGGAGCTGGCCGCTGGGCGGTGGTATTGGTACCCTGCGCCACGCCGCCCCGCCACACCCGTTCGCTACCACCGCATGCAGCACTGGCTCGCCGCCAATCGGACGTGGTCGCCGTCGCCGCCAGGGTGAGCGATCATCTCTATCTGTTGTCCCTCTGCCTCTCGTCGTGCGTGTGCATTTTTAGATGATGGAACGATTTTGCCATCTTGCGGTATCTTCATCGTACTCTCTGGGGAGAGGCTTTGAACCTGCTTGCGTCTACCAATCTCTTCTCTTCAAGTCTAATTCTTGCTGAGGATCAGTTCCCTTCTTTTCTGATAGGACATGGCTTCCTTTCTTTTCTGATGGGTCGGAGTAAGTAAGGGCGATTGCTGATTGAAAAGATAGCTGCAATGTGTGTTGACTGACGTGCCCAATATAGATATGGCAAGGCGCAAGGGATAGCCAACTTTTCCCGAAGAGAATGGGATGGATATGTTGCAACAGGAAGCAGCAGAGGGCAGAATCTATTGATTGAGGAAAGGATTGTTATCCTACATACAAAGGAAAGAATCCCGCCAAACCAAGACAAAGTACGGTCTTCCTCACTAGTTGCTGCTGCCCTTACTAGTTTAGTTGCTATTGCCCCCACGCTAAGGGCGCTATTGGTCCATGCGATGCTTGGTTAAGTTATTCACCCGCTTTCTCGGACTCTTGGTAAGCTCGTATGATTATCCACCTTTAGCTCGTATGATTATCCACCTTTAGCTCGTGGGTTGGCTCTCCGATTTCTATCGCGACCTATCAATATTGGAAAGTCAAGGTAGTGAAAATGCACACCTGCTTTAGTAGCCAAAGTGAAAATGCACACCTGCTTTAGTAGCCAGATACAATACAGTTGAGTGCTCAGTTCTTCCACTGCTATACTTGCTTCAGAATAGGAAAGGGGCGCTCCGCTCCTATTCCTATTACCCTAGGTATCTTCCAGCCAACTGGTTGCAAGTCGTTCAACCTGAGTGGCCGGCCTCCGCGAGCACGCCGACGACGCGGGCGGCGGGCTTCACCCTGACCGGCCGCCCCAGCGGACTGCGGACCCCGGCCGGCTCCACGGGCTTCCGACGCCAAACACCCGCAGCCGGTACCCCCAGTCCCCCACCACCCGAGTCTGCGGCGGCGTAGTGTCGTAGGGTCTACCCGAGGTCGAGGACGCCGAGCAGCTTCTGCATCGGCTCCAGGTTCTCCCGGATCCTCGCGACCATCTGCCCTCTCCCGCTCTCTTACTCCCCACCCGCTGCTGAGGACACCGGGTGCTCGGCGCCTTTGCAGCGGCGGAATTCTTCGGCGGCAGGCGGCTGCGACTGGTCCTGGTCCACGGCGGTGGAAACGCCTATGGCTATGGTTGTTCCGGCGGCGGGGACGGGGATGGATCCGCTGTCGTCGTGCGTGCGTGCGTGTGTTGGCGACATAGATGATAGGCGCATCCGCGCGTGCTCGTCGTACTCTCTCTCCCTCTCTCGTCCGTTTACATGCATGGCGGCGTCGTTGCTGTCAATTTGATCGCTAGTAGTACTCCTTCACAATGCAATGTCTTCCAGTTTGCATTGGCATGGCACCTGCATGCCTATATTTGCTACTACTGATGATTTAGAATGTAGGGAGTACCACAGTACCACACTAGTATCATGCATTTGTGTGCTTGCAGTTTGTACACAAAAGTTGCTGCCCACAAAAATCATTTGTTGCTTTTTAGTTGCAGAGATTGAAGGACAAAGCTCTTGCTCTTTCTTTAGAAAGAAACATACACTAAAGTTGGCCTTACCAACTGATCCCTTCAAAATGACAGTTAACTAAAGAACTTGGCCAGATATCTCCCATGCATGGTTTTTGTTCCCCGTAATGGTACACATTTGATCTTGGAAATATAGTTTAGCCATAACACTCATCTCTGGACGGTTATATGCTGGATATTTAATAGAAGACAGTGATTTAATAATCAATGATTTGGTATATTTCTGGATCTGTTTGCTATATTTAATTAAGTTATTGCATTTCAAGGAATTTTTTTGGTATAAGTCAAATTTGAACCGCAACTGATTCAAATAATAGAATAAAATGAGTAGAAAAATGATATTCATGTTATTGAATCCCATGTGAGGCCTTCTCATGAAATGAAAAGAAATTTTGAACATCTTGTTTACGAAACCCGACCATGAACGTGTGGCCAAATGGTTTTTAAATTCTAAAAAAGCAAACGAAGTCTGAAAATCATGAGATTAGTCAAGATCTTGTGATATCATACGTAGATGTCATGGTAAAAAATTGAGAAGGTTTTGCATAATGTGTCACGTATGATGTTTACAAACCGAAGTATCTCAAACGAAGAATCGTAGCGTTGAGAATGATTCGGTAAGATTTGGAGTCAAAGTGACGGTCGAATTAGGGTTTGACTTCAAAACTTTTTGTATAGGCAATAGAGAACATAGATTGATTCATGTGTAATTTTGGTAATTTTTTTTGGATCCATTTGATAATTTTAATTTATTAAGTGCAATTATAGAATTTTAATTGATATACATTGAATTTGAGCTAGACACACTGCATGAAATAATAAGTTTTTTTTCACTTCTGGCCTTGAAACTTTTTCTACTCTCTACATACAACATGTGGTCACTACCGGAGACCAGCTCTTTGCCGAGTGCTAGGTGGTTTGCCGAGTGTTGTTTTCGGGCACTCGGCAAAGACGCCTTTGCCGAGTGTTTTTTTTTGACACTCGGCAAAGAGGCTATTTGCCGAGTGTTTTTTTAACACTCGGCAAAGAGTCTCTTTGCCGAGTGTTTTTTTCTGACACTCGGCAAAGAGCTTCTTTGCCGAGTGTTTTTTTTGACACTCGGCAAAGAGCTTCTTTGCCGAGTGTTATTTTTTTACACTCGGCAAAGAAAATTTCAAAGCACATTTTAAAGCAGTAAATTAATTCAAATGAAAAAGTTTTCAACTACAAAGTTGTATAACTCATCAAGATGTACAATGTTTGTTTTGGTCTTTTCTTCATACGACAAAGTGAAAATAAATTTGTTCACAAATCTAACATATCTCTCTTGTAGTTTATGAAACTACAAGAGAGATATATAAGATTTGTGAACAATGTTAGAACGACCATGTCGGATGAACAGATGATCAAACAACCAAAATAAACTTTGTAGATCTCGAAAAGTTATGAAACTTTGTAATTGGCAACTTTTTGATTTGAAAACATCTTTCATGCAAAACTGCGTTTGAATTTCAAAATTTTAAAATTCGAACTTTTCAAACGACCTCGGATGAAAAAACAATCAAAATAAACTCTGTAGAACTCGAAAAGTTATGAAACATTGTAGTTGACAACTTTTTGATTTGAAAACATCTTGTCATGCAAAACTGTGTTTGAATTTCAAAATTTTAAAATTCAAATTTTGTAAACGACCTCGGATGGAAAAACTTCCTAAACTAAAAGTGTAGATCTCGAAAAGTTATGAAACTTTGTAGTTTACAACTTTTTGATTTGAAAACATTTTGTCATGCAAAATTGTGTTTGAATTTCAAAATTTTAAAATTCAAATTTTGTAAACGACCTCGGATGGAAAAACTTCCTAAACTAAAAGTGTAGATCTCGAAAAGTTATGAAACTTTATAATTTACAACTTTTTTATTTGAATTCGTTTAGGGCCTCAAACATGCAATTTACACTCGGTTTAGTATAATATATTGGAAACTAAAACGGAATCCAGACATAAGTGAGAGTGTGGTGTAGTGGTAGAGGAGGTACGTGCACAGCGGGAGGTCTCGGGTTCGAATCGCGTCGGTCGCGTAGCCATGAAATTCACGCGAAAAATGTCGTAGATGGGTGGGCGCTGGCCAGTGGGGGCCTCCATCGATAAAAAAAATTCCATTTTTTTGGGTAAAAATTTCCATTTTTTCGGGTTTTTTCGGTTTCAACTTTGCCGAGTGTCGGGCACTCGGCAAAGGCTTTGCCGAGTGCCCAATAAAAAACACTCGGCAAAGTTGGCTTTGCCGTCACTGTTTTTGGCGAGTGCTGTTCGTCGAGTGTTACACTCGGCGAACCATTTGCCAAGTGTTTTATGTCTTTTGCCGAGTGTTTCGGGCACTCGGCAAACTCAAGGAGTCCGGTAGTGGGTACTCCATGTTAAGATTTGGTATATTTCTGTATCCGTTTGCTATATTTAATTAATTTATTGCATTTCAAAGAATTTTTTGGTATAAGTCAAATTTGAACTACAAGTGATTCAAATAATATAATAAAATGAAATAATGGAATAATAATCGTAGAAAAATCAAATATATATTGTTGAGTGAATTAGACAAGGTATTTTCGAAGTTCATCGGAACAAATTTAGAAAAACACGTATGGAGAAGAAGAAAAGAAGGAAGGAAAATAAAAAAAAAACAATGTTCACCGAGTGCCCCCGATCTGGCACTCGGCAAAGCTGCGGATTTGCCTAGTGCCAGATCGGGGGCACTTGGCAAACATTGTTTTTTTTTCATTTTCCTTCCTTCTTTTCCTTCTTCTCCATAATGTGTCTTACATCCAGCAAAACTGCTCCTCACCTGCACACACACACGCACACAAACATTCATGCACACACGCCACGCCGCCGGCCCGCGCCCCGCCACCGGCCCCGTGCCCGCGCCCGAGCCACCGTCCTCCCGCGCCTGGCCCTCGGCAACCCATGCTCCCGCCATCGGCGCGCAGCCCCCGTTGCCGGGCGCCCCGCCCCCGGCGGCCGTCCTCCTGGCCCCCGGCGCGTGCCCTGCCGCTCCCGGCGCGCGCGGCTCCCGCTACCTGGCGCTCTGCCCCCGGCCGAAGGTCCCTGGAGCGCCCTCCTCCTCCACACAAGGGAAGAAGGCCAGGACCCGAAGGGCCGGCCATCGTAGCGGCCTCCTGAAAGTCATCATCGCCCAGGCCCTCAAATCCGACGCCCACAGACCATCCCCAAGGTGTTAGACATGTTTTTATGCTTTGCAATTTATGGTTGATTTCCAGGTGGTAGAGATTCTAAGGCACATTTAAGGGGCTCACATAGTTCTACACTTATGCTAACCAAAACGATTGTCACTAAGAATGAATAAAACCTTTAGCAGCACCAACAAATGCTCATCAAGTCTCAATTGAGTTCGTCCATGTGATTATGCATGCTTTTCCTTTTCATCTCATCATTGTGCTTGATCTTAATGAAATGTTTATTTGAGAGCTAATGGCAGCAATTTGCATAGCCATCGATCCAAATTCCAAAAGGCATGCAATGCACACTGCTTGTCGAGATATGATATATTTTTTCTTCCACCCTTCTGTGCCACATTCAAGTTCTTGCTTTTGCTTCAAGTACTTGTTGTCAGTAGCTATTAGTGGATGTGGAACTACATGTTGTTACTGTATGATTATGACTACATGCCTAACAAAGCAAATTTTCAACTTCAATCCATTTTTGGCCAAAATTGAGTTTGTGAATGGCAATGTCGTCCTTTCACATCCCATAAAATAATAGATGCAACATGAAAATCAGAACCAACACATACATGGGGACATATATATTGTGCGCTCTCCATCTACCAAACCTTCTTGTTCTTGTTATGTAACGTGCCAACTTGCAAGGATTCAACTTGTTGTGTATGTGGTTGTCGGCCATCGTGCCGTTGGTTTGTTGCAGGTTTTGGTTATCTCACCGTGCAGGGGAGGTGCTGCCGAAATTTACAATTGACACTATTATGTTCATTTGTTGTAGGAGAGGCTATTGCAAGGATCATTCCCCACCGTCCTCGACTTGTCGCTTTGCAGGACAGCAAGGTGAGGCATCCTACACCCCTCTTTCCATATCATGTTCGTATATCACGTAACCTAGCTAGGCGTCTCCCATTCAAAAGAGATACGGTTGGAAATATGCAGATCTTGCATATCTATAACCATATCTGTTTCGAATTGTCCAAGTTTTTTGGATAGCCCGAGGATGTGTAGATGGAGTTAGTTTCCATGCTCTACTCGGATCCAAGACAAAGTTTCAGCAGCATCTCCCTTTTGTTCTCTGGATACACAATCTCCCTGCCAGGACGTGTATTTGGAGAACAGCGGGGAGGTGCTGCCGAAATTTTGTCTCGGATAGGAGTAGAGCATAGAAACTAACCTCATCTACATATCCTCGGGTGGGATTAGGACCTATCTTCACCTATTAGATAGTATAGGAACCTGTAGATGCAATTGATTTTTATATTACTTGCTGATATGTTAGAGGATGGATGACCGTGAGTGGATGTACACAGGTCGCTCTAGTCAGGGTTCGTTCACCGATGAATGGATTGAGAAGACCGATGCTTTCTTGAAACTAGCATTTGCAAGGGTTAAAGGAGCGCGTGCCACTTGGTGTCCTTGCAGCATTTGTGCAAACACGCGTCGACAAACAAAGGTGGTCATGGGTAAACATCTTTGCAAGAATGGATTTATAGCGGACGATACTCGGTGGATCTACCATGATGCTGATGCTGGGGTAGGAGACATGTTAAATGACTATCATGAAGCACACTTCGATGAAGGACGTAGGGAGGAGGAGCCAGAGCCAACCATAAAGGCGTATTACGATATGTTGTCTATGGCACAGCAACCCCTTCACGGGCATGCCAAGGTTTCTCAACTGGATGCCATTGCATGCCTAATGGTCGTAAAGTCCCAATTTAGCTTGAGTCGAGAAGCCTTTGATGTTATGCTGACAGTTGTTGGTAGCCTACTCTCGGATGGTCACATCCTAACAAAGAGCATGTATGAGGCATAGAAACTCCTTCGTGCACTTAAGATGCCATATGAGCAGATACATGCTTGTTCGAAGGGATGCATCTTATTTAGGAAAGAACATGCGGAAGCAAAGTACTGTGTGAAGTGTAAATCATCGAGGTTCCTAGAGGTAGACTCTGGTGATGGTCAGAAGAGGCAACTCACCGTCCCCGTGAAGATCCTATGGTACCTTCCATTCATACCGAGGATCCAACGGCTTTATATGGCTGAGGAATCCGTGAAACAGATGACATAGCACAAATACGGACATTGATACAATCTTGAGAAGCTAGTGCATCCATCCGATGGTGAAGCATGGACAAGCTATGATATGATTCATCGTGAGAAAGCTCTAGAGGCTTGTAATGTACATGTTACGCTGGCAACAGATGGGTTGAATCCTTATGGAATGGCGGATGCCCCATACACCTGTTGGCCCATGTTCGTTATCCCTCTCAATCTCCCCCTGGCATCCTCTTTCAACGATAGAACATATTCTTGTCGTTGATAATTCCTGAACATCCAGGGAATAATATGAGTGTGTACATGGAGCCTCTGATTGATGATTTTGTCCATACTTGGGAGGAAGGGGTATGAACATACGATCGAGCTACAAAGACAAACGTTAAAATGCATGTTTGGTACCAGTACTCCCTGCATGACTTTCTGGCGTATGGGATATTCTGTGGCTGGCGTGTTCACGAGAAGTTCTCATGCCTAGTATGTAAGGCGTCTCTAATGTTCATTTGGTTGATGAAGGGTGGCAAGTATTCTTCGTTCGACAAACATTGACAATTCCTCCCTCTTGACCATCCATTTAGACGAGACATCAAAAACTTTATGAAAGATGTAGTAGTTGAAGGCCTTGCACCCCAGATGATGATTGGTGCCGTGGTTCATGCTTAGTTAGACGCTCTCGAGGTCAATGACCAAGGAGATCATTTTCTAGGATATGGTGAGCAACATGCATGGACTCACAAGTTGTGCTTGTGGAACCTCCCCTATTTTGATGACCTTCTACTTCCACATAACATTGATGTAATGCACACTGAAAAGAATATCACCGAGGCAATTTTTGGTACAATCATGGACATTCCTGATAAGATAAAAGGATAATGTTAAGGCTAGAGTGGATCAGACGAGGTTATGCAATAGACCAAAGCAAGACATGGCGCCTCCCGGAGGTGGGAAGTCATGGAGAAAGCCTAAGGCTGATTTCGTTCTGATGAGGGCCCAAAGGAGGGAAGTACTAGAATGGTTCCAAACATTAATGTTCCCTAATGGGTATGCAGCAAATCTAAAGAGGGGGCTGAACTTAGCTACTTTGCGAATCAACGGGCTCAAGAGTCATGACTACCTCATATGGCTTGAGCAGCTACTGCTAGTGATGGTTTGAGGCTATGTCCCTGAGCATGTCTGGATAGTGCTGGTGGAGTTGAGCAATTTCTTCCGCCAGCTTTGTGCTAAGGAGTTATCACGTACCATGGTTGCAGACATGGAAAGAATGGTGCCTGTGTTGCTCTACAGGTTGGAGAAGATCTTTCCACCTGGCTTCTTCAATCCGATTTTGATTTTGCACCTCCCGTATGAGGCACGAATGGGGGGCCTGTGTAGGGTCGTTGGTGCTATTCAATTGAGAGATTTCAAAAGGTTCTTTGAACTAAATATAAAAATAAATGCAAAATTGAAGCATCCATAGCAGAGGCATACATTCTAGAGGAGGTGTCAAACTTCACAACAAAATAATATGCTAACAACCTTCCTAGCGTGCATAATCCACCCCCTCGTTACAATGCTGGCGCCTGGCGAAGATGAATCAAACCTTAGCATTTTCCGAGGGCAACTAGGAAGTGCAAGTGGTGCGACTAACAAGACCTTGAAACATGAAGAGTGGCGCACTATTATGCTATATGTGTTGACCAACCTATCCGAAGTGGAGCCATACATGCTGTCAGTTCTCAAGAAACTTTTTCTCAAGTAGTCATAATTCTGTGTCCAACTCTCTTGTTTCTCGTTAGTATAGGGAATTTCATGAACAATTCTAACGTGAATCAAGGGAACCTACCCCGCAGGAAACTTCGACCCTTCTTAGAGAGGGTGCGGGAAATGGAATGCCCGATTTCATTTCTTGGTTCAAACAGAAGGTACTGTCTAATTTGGCTCGTACTTAGTTTAACATTACAAGTTGCTCGTACGTGCGACTAATATAACAAACTACCCTGTTTGAACTTGTAGGAACAAATTGATGCGTCTATGAGTGCGGCCGAGTTGAGATAGGTTGCCGATGGTTGTGCCTATAGGGTCAAGTCATTTATTGGTTATGACGTGAATGGATATCGCTTTCACACAACAAGCCACGAGCAGAGTTGGCCCAATCGAAGAACCACAAATACTGGAGTTTTTACACAAGGCTTAGATGGGGTTGAGTATTACCAAAGAATTGAAGAAATATACGAACTCATGTTTCATGGTTGCAAACCTCTTAATCCCATTATATTCAAATACCATTGGTTTGATCCTAAAGTAGTGAGGCGGACCCCTAATCTTGGGCTAGCCGAAATTCGACAATCATCCATCTTATCAGGAGACGATGTCTATATTGTGGCTCTACAAACCACGCAAGTTTATTATCTCTCATACCCGTGCCAAACTGTAGACCGTCTTAAGGGTTGGGATGTTGTGTACAAGGTATCGCCACACGGTAAACTACCTGTCCCAAACAATCAAGATTACAACATAGACCCTAACACATATGACAGAGAGTTCTTTCAAGAAGATGAGCTCGAAGGGAATTTTGAGATAGACTTAACCGTAGCTCAGGGTATGGAAGTAGATAATGAAAGTGGTGCTGATGAGGATGCCTAAGATGAGGTTCAGAATGTGAAGGACTTAGAATTACTTCAGCGATTACATCTAAGCAACGACGGTGATGACGACATTCCTCCTTTGGAGCGCAGGGATGATTATATCGACATGTCTGATAGTGATGATGAGACTTATGATCCAGCTAATCCCAATGATGATGATTATTTCTAATACATGTATGATATGTGCTAATTGATTTGTTATTTGTCATACCATGTTATTTTCTAAATATGTTTTGTTTATTTTGCATCTATTTTGATGTATTATATGTGCTAATTGGTTTAATCTTTTTAATTGCAGGTGATTGAACAATGGTGGGCGGTATGAGGAGGATAACGTCGCTTTACTCAAAAGCGACAGCAACACGTAAAGGGTCCGATGCAGCTGAGGGGTCCAGGAAGAGACCTCGGTGTAGACCCAAGGGTCGAGGGAAGGGTGGAGGCAAGACGAGGCCACCATCGCCTGATCCTTCATCGCCGTCTGAGTTACCTTCTGCTCACTCATCCTCTGAGGAGGAGGAGGTATAGGTGGAGGAGGCAGGGGTGGAGGAGGAGACAGGGGGTACCTCTTCCTCTACTTCGTCGCGTGTGTGGTTGTGAGGTCCCTCGACCCTCCCAAGGTGACCGATACGTCTTGAGAGACGCCCGCTAATTCTACCCGATGGAGACAAGTAAGTAACTTTATATGTTATCACTAATTTTTCATTTGATATGTTCAAAATTACAATAAAAACTAATAATTTATCTCAATCACTTGGGCAGGAGTTGGAGGAAGGTCGATGGGGGTGATCACGCACGCCATGTGATTGGCATCCTTGGTTTTTTATCAAGGAAAAGTTCCCTGGCCTGGTGCTGTTCGGTAGAACTGTCGAGCCGGCCTACACGTGGGCCCACTATGCCGCCGTCCCCGACACCCCTGATCGGAATGGCAGGGTATTCGCCAACAAGGCGCAGCGTGTCAAGGCTGAGCTTTGGGTAAGTGTTTCTCGCACTACATTGCTCAATACATCGCATTGATCGGACATTCTTGAAATAATGACTGGATACATCGCGTCTATATGTAGGATTTCTTTAGATGCGAGGAGGGATACGAGGCTAAGGCGGATGTTGTGGCTGACAAAGCCGCCAAGAAACTCATCAAGGACATGCACTATGAGGCGCGCATCTAGGCCGTGATCCAATACCACGCTGAAATTCTTAGAGAGAGGATACCTAAATGTGCGGCAAGAACCATGAGCCTGACCCGAAAACAATACCTGAAGGTAAATATAGAACATTAATACTTATTTTTTTTGAGATTAATTACGCTTAATTTCATCTTCTTATATGTCATATACTTGATGACGTAGGTGCCTCCATGGTGGTGCACCTACGATATGCAGTGCTGGGTCCAGATGGTGGACAGGTGGTGCGACCCTGCGTGGGAGGAGAATCACAACGCTTGTCGGGAGCGGCGTTTGCTGATGC
This sequence comes from Miscanthus floridulus, assembly GCF_019320115.1. NCBI lineage: Eukaryota > Viridiplantae > Streptophyta > Magnoliopsida > Poales > Poaceae > Miscanthus > Miscanthus floridulus. Next base: position 69,496,754 of record NC_089594.1, read on the forward strand.
CGGGTGCACCACACCATCAAGGCAACCTCAACCTCTCAGAATACGGAGCTAGATGGGTACGTGAATTTATTTCTTTATTCTAACGCTCAACTCTGCATAATTTTTAGTCATATTGTTTTTTTGCAGTCGGCAGCACATGGTGGCGAGCCTTGCTCCCAGGTCATGGCATATGCTTTGGCCCACAAGGGCAAGGCGACGTTCGATGTTGCCTATAACCCGGAGGACCCGCCCTTGGCGTACAGCAACGAGTCCGTCCACAGCCACCTCGATGGATACACATCGATGGCAAGGATGGTTCATGGCCCAGAGTACGATCCGAGCGCCCATGACCTTGATGGAGAAGTGGTTATGAGGGCGGGAGGAGGCAAGAAGCATGGCCGGTTCTGGATTGGCGATGGCACAATCGACACGGCTAGTACTCCCACTCTCTCCTAGATTCGAGCACGGAGCACGAGTTCTAGCCCGGCGATATGCCCATGGCCGGACTCTACACAGTTCCAGATGAACACACTCCATGTTATTTCTGTTTTATTCATCGTTCATTGATTTTTATATACTTTTGCATTGCATTGTAACATTGGGATGAAATATTATAGGCTCAGCTGGAACAAGAAACGAGGCACCGGGAGGAGCTAGAGGCGAAGATGGAGGCAGAGCGGTAGAGGATGGAGGCAGAGTGGCAGAGGATGGAGCTGCAGATGTTTGAATATATGAGGGGTGTTTACGCTGCGATCGGTCAACCTCCGCCACCGATGCCAGTCCCTCCTCCTCAACTTGCTCCAAATACTGTTTCAGGCACTGTGAGTCGCTTTACAACCTTATAATCATAATTTCTAGTTTATGCAAAATCAATCTTACAAAGATGCCCATACACTAGAAACTTAGTGACTAATGCTATATGTTTGTTACCAACTAGTACTTAAGCAATCATACTAGAGCACAATGTAACTAAGAAGATATTGCTGATAGTTGCAAGGGTTATACTAGTTAGGCAGCAGAGAGACCATGCAATCTTGTCTCACACATGCAATCTCTTCTCCTTTGTGCAGCATCAATCGGCGGCATCGAATGAGTCTCATGATCCAGCGTGGTCGTAGTGGAACTCGTGGCCTAAGTGACTACTTGTGATTTTATTTGAATTTGCATTTGTGAATTACCTGTGACTACTTGTGACTATTTGTGGTTGTGAATGAACCTACTTGTGATTCTGAAGTTTATTTGCATTTATTTGCTATCGATATATCTATATGAACTGACTGTTATGTTTATTGTGAACTATGTGTGATTCCTGTAATGTTTATTTGAGTGGCGTACGTTATACGTGACCGAACCATAAAAACAGGAAATATACACTCGGCAAAGAGGCATTTTGCCGAGTGCCAGGGTAAAAACACTCGGCAAAGTGGACACGTGACAAAATTCTGTGCAATCTGGGACTAAAATGACTTCTTTGCCGAGTGTCTGCGCTGTGACACTCAGCAAAGAAGCCAACATTTGTACGTTCTGGGCCAGTCTTTATCGAGTGTCCTAGATTTAACACTCGGCAAAGGACGAAGGTTTGCCGAGAGTCTGGGATTCAACACTCGGCAAAAAAGGAAGGTTTGTTGAGTGCCTGAGATTTGACACTCGGCAAACGCGCCGTGACCGTCGTCACTCCGTCACGTTACTTTTTTTCGCCGAGCGTCGGTTTCAGCTCTCGGCAAAGTATTTGCTAAGTGCCCGATAGAAAACACTCGGTAAAAAGCCGTTTGCCGGCACTGTAAATGTCGTGTGCTGTTTACCGAGTGTTACACTCGGTAAATCTTTTGCTGAGTGTTTTTTTGGCTTTGCCGAGTGCCTGTGGCACACGGCAAAGCGACTGTTTGCAGTAGTGACGGTCAAAGTAGGCTCATCGGGCCATATGTTCTTTCAGAGGATTTTTCGTGTTAATTCAATGTCTAATTATTCATAGGACATACCTGATCCTATCGTCACACTGAACCTGGGCGATTCTGAGAAAATAGCTGCGAGTTATGAGAATTGCGTCGCAGACATAATTGAGTTCATCAAAACAGAATCAGGTAAGGGGTTCACCTTCACAGTCGAGGGTGACCATGAGCACAAGCTTGACCGCTATATTCCCTTGACCCCTGGCGTGGATGAATCCCCCACTGGTGCCTATACTATCGCCATCACAGATGGCACCAGGACCCTTCGCCTAGTCGCACAAAAGTACCAGACATGGTTCAGAGGATTTGTGACGGACTCAGGTGACAGATATGAAATTGACGGGATGAGCCCAAAAATGATGGTGGGTTCCAGATCCCTCCACACATTCTCAAGGTACTATGCTATGCTTGGCACTACCGCTGACCAGTGCAGGGTTGGTTATCACCTGATCACCAATGCTTTCCATACCCTGGTGGCCCATCCCGACAGCACAGGAGATTCTGACGGTGCAATAGCCATCATACTGGTGATGTTGTATGAGGCACCACGATTCCCAGCTGTGTACCAAAAGTGTCTGCAATTCATCAGGGAGATGACGAATGGCTTTGTAGGCGAGAATCTCCAGCAACTGATCAATAACTGGTGCAGCAAGTGCCTTAATTTCTACGAAGAGAACCGAGAACAAGAGACTGTTGTTTTGACTGAGGAAAGCAGTACAGTGATCAAGGAAATAGCACAAGAGTTTAGCATCCTCTGTAGGACAGCATGGGACAGGTGGCTTGACAAGGAGGAGGACACAAGAGGCGGAGGCGGATCCAAACCTAATAAGACTGTCGGCGCGAGCGGCAGCAGCCATAGCAAGTGAAAAACAGTGGCGATAGATGATGGTGCAACGAGGGCTGAGTCGCTTCTAATGTTAATATTAGATAATGATGGTGCAATTGAGTGCTGAGTTATTGCTTCTCATGTTAATATTTATATTTATTATATATACATCTCGAACTGGTTCCTTTGTAATGAGGCCACGTTATGAACTTTGTTTACGTATATATGCTGTGATCATCTAAACTAGCTAGCGAAGTGGTCCATGCGAATTGTGCAGTTAGCGTGTAGTTCAACCTTAGTATTTCATCATTAACGTTTTTATCAAAGTATCTGTGATTTGCATATTGCTCTTATATTTGGCTAACACCACGACGTCAATATATGAAGTCTAGTGCAGCAGGTAGCCTGGATCCTCTCATGCCACTCAACATTATGTCATGTCCAGTAGTAGATGGCTTCTTCATTGACATTATCTCGTGTTGTTCTATCATCACCTATGTTGACAACTTACTTTATTGTCTGACTAAGAGCATCTCCAACAGATTACTTATCTCATTTTCAATACTAAAAAATTGCTATGAGGCTAAAAAATATGCTCCAGCAGATATCATTTCCAATCCCCTTTTCTTAAAAAGTTTCCTCGATCATTCAAAATCCTCCTCAATCCCTCAAACAAAGGGGAACGAGCATCAGTTTTTCTCATCCCCTTTCTTTCTTCATCTCTCACTAACATCTTAGGCCCACACCATCGATGCAGGCGGTGTGCCGGTCACCATGTCGAGGCCCGAGCAGGCATGCTACGCTAGCCGGCGTGCCGCCCATGGGCGAGCTGTGCCGTGTCGGAAGTCAAACTAGTGGACGAGCACGCCGCATGGGAGGGCGCCAAGAGCGAAAGAGAGTGAAAGAGGGGAGGGTGGTAAGGGAGAGAAAAGGGGATGAGTTTTCTCGTTCTGATGTAGCAACACTCCCCTAAAAAGACAAACCAGGTTTTCTCCATCCCATATAGTGAATTTTAAGGGAAAGGGGATCTGGCGAAGTTGCTTTTAGCACCTTAGCACTACCCATAATCTTTCTTTTTTTAGACCAGAGAGCAACGGCGTACTCCCTATATCCCATAATAAACGCACATCTCACTTTTTGAGAAGTCAAACTTTTAAAATTGATCAGATTTGTATAAAAATATACTAATATCTATGGCATATAATAAGTATAACCCTAAGTATAATAAGATTAACCATGTAGTATATTTTTATAATAAACTTATTTGAAGATAAAAATATTGAAACTATTTTCTATACTCCTAGTTAAATTTTAAAGAATTTTGATTGTTCGAGAAATGATATGTGCTTTTGTTTTGGAACTGAGAGAGTACTTTAAAGTGGGGATGCTGCCGCGCTGATCATCCGGAGACCGTAGATCGAGACAGGAGACCGAAAAATAGGAAAATAAATGCACATCTCGCTTCTCGAAGAGTCAAAGTTTCTTAATTTTGACTAAAAATATTAAAAAATAGTATCAACATTTGTACCTCTAAATAATTTTATTATTAAAGTATATATTCCATGTTCAATCTAATGATATTTATTATACATCATAAATATTAGTATATTTTTATATAAATTGGGTCAAACTCTGAAAAGTTTTTACTTCTCGGAAAATGAGATGTGTATTTATTTTAAGACTGGCGGAAGTATACACGTATCTTTGGTGCACTGGTCTCCCTCTCTGGACTTTTCTTTTTGTTCTTATCCATGCCCCTGCGCCGTAACAGCACGCTGCACGCACCCTGCCCGTGCGCTTGGATTTGGTTCAGAATTTGGTTCGAGTTCGTGTGCTCGCCTTTGCCATGTTACACGTCTTTTGCTTTTTATTTTTTTTTACGAAGCTTTTGCTTTTTAATTGACGTGCGTCTTGTGAGTGACATCCTTTGTTTTTTAATTACATTCCAAATTATAAGTTATTTTTGCTTTTCTAAATATATACCTTTGTGTCTCAAAATAAATGTAAATCTCACTTCCCAAGAAGCTAAATATTTTAAATTTTGACCAAATAAATATAAAAAATGAACTAATATTTATGATATATAATAAATATTACTCTCTTTGTTCTAAATTATAAAACAGTTTGACTTTTCTAGATACATAAATTTTGCACAAACCTATATATATATTGTGTCTAGATACATAATAAAAGCAATATATGAAAATGCCAAGATGTCTTATGATTTAGAACGAATGGAGTATTAGATTGAGCATGGAACACACTTTTATACTAAATTTATTTGGAGATACAAATGTTGATACTATTTTCTATATTTCTTATTAAATTTTAAAAGTTTGACTTCTCAAAAAGCGAGATGTATATTTATTTTAGGACAGGGGTACATTGCATTAAAAAAAATAGAATGTCTTATAGTTTAGAATTAGGGAGTATTACTGTGCAATGCACGTATCGAAGTGTCCGGCCAAATAAGCTTGCATTGGCCGTCCGACGTCAGCACCAAAAGACTAAGGGCATGTTTGGATGCCAGCCACAGTTTGCCATGTCTAATGTTAAGTACCTGCCACATCTGTGGCTTGCCATAATCAGTGGCAAAAACAGACTGTTTGATTAGTGACTAAGGTTTGGCAAAATAAGTGCGGCAGTTGTTTGGATTACAACCTCAAAAACTTGCCAAGTTGCGGCATCTGTTTGGATGTAGTAAAAGCAACAGTACCATATATATAAATATGAAACAACTAGTAGCACTAAAAATGGAAGAGAAAATAGTGACCAAATTAATCTTAGCAGTGTTACCAAACAAAGAAAAAGACTACAGCATATTTCCCTATAGGTGAGGAGCTACATGCATGCGGGGATGCAACTAGCAAGCCATATGGATGCTCGGTCATGCAGCATGCTCCTGTCCTTCGAGGGGCAGCTTGCGTATGTCACGAATAGTTGGCGCGCCGCGGCGGCCGGTGTGGCGCGGAAATAGCCCGCCACAGTTTTGCGGAGAAATATTTGGCGGGAGACCGCCGTGGCCGTGGCGAACCTAGCGTTAGTAATCATTCAAACATCCCCTAACCCTCCCCACACCTAGAATGAACGTACGATTTCTAGGGCCACACACGGCACATGCCCAGGCTCCCACATCCTGTTGGCATGGCCCCAGCCACATGCAGGGCCAGAGACCGCTGGAGACAGACAGGAACACGAGCAGGCCACGGACGCGGCGAACCGCGAGTCCCAGCTCCTACCTGGGCCTGGGCGGTCGGCGCCATGCTCGCGCTTTAGCACCCGTTTGGAGGAGGTCCGGGAGGCTCCGGCTCCGATACTGTTCATGTACTGTAGCTCGAAATCGTGACTTCCCCGGCTCCTCCTCTTTTCAGCTTCTTTTCAATTCATTTTGTGTCTCGATTTCCGAAACGGCTCCTGCTACAGTGTCGCTATAGTACCGCGATGTGAGGAGCCGGAGCCGCCAGGAGCAGCGCCAAACGGGTCCTTAGTGGCTAGAGCAGCCATTTTCTGGCGCAGGGGATGATGCATGCTAGATTATTAATTGCTAGCTAGTTATACTAGGCCAGTAGTAGTACGTCGACCAAAAGGGGAGGCTGCATTTGGTATTTGGAGCGTGTTTAGTTGTAGGAAGTTGGAATTTTATGCTACTGTAGCACTTTCGTTTTTATTTGACAATTAGTATTCAAATATGGACTAATTAGGCTCAAAACGTTCGTCTCGCATTTTCCCACCAAACTGTGTAATTAGTTTTTTTTTCGTCTACATTTAATGCTCCATACACGGGCCACAAACATTCGATGTGATAGGTACTGTAGCATTTTTTTTTTTGGATTTTGGGGTGGAACTAAACACGTGCTTGCTTAGTGGCTCTTCTCCGTTCATTGACTAGCTACCTAGTGAATTTCAAGAAAAAAAAATAAAAAAAAACTAGCTACCTAGTGGATTTTTAATCCTTTTTTAATCAATAGAATCGTGCTCTTGCGTTGCAACCGGAAAAAATAATTCTATGATTTCATGATAATTTGATGGAAAGAAAAAAAAATCTGTCTACTGAACAAACGGGTGTTCTATCGCCTTTCAGTAACCGGTTATTTCAAAGGGGAAAAACAACCAAAAAACACAAGAAAAAAAAACGGTTGTTTTGTTGTCCTTCTGTAACCGGTTGTTCCAAAGGCAAAAAAAAAAAAAAAAAACAACCGGATTTTAGACTTCTGCCAACCGTTGTGTTGCAGCAGGCCAAGCAGAGTAGCATCAACCATCAATGGAGGAAAAACATGCATAAACAAAGCAGCTACGGAAGCAGCGACACAACGGAGAGAGAGGTTGGTAGTTGGCCTAGCTAGGCTACACATACAGTACACTCTAAGATACCTATGCACACGACATGCGAACAAATATGAACATTCACACTCTCTGTCCGAAAGGAGAAAGGAGAAAGGAGAGAGCCAAAATAAAGGTAGAGATGCATCCAAACTTGCATTGCCTTCAATGAATATGAATCGGCCAATGGCGTCGCTCTCTTTTCTTCTGGCCTGGCCGAAAGGCGTCGCTCTCTTTTCTTCTGGCCTGGCCGAAAGCCTAGCTGTAGCTGTGCCGCAAGACCACAACGGACATACAAAAGCAACAGTAATAAAAATCAGAAAAAATATATATATGCAACTAGAATCATGGAACAGACAAATTGTGACTAATAACTTTCTACCGGAACATGTATATATCTATCTTTCTCCCATAAACAATCGACCAAATCTTCACTACTTGTCGCGTTCATAAACCCGGGGTCCCTCGCGGACCGGCTTCCCCGCAAAGGCTCGGTCCAAGCAGACAGCGCGTAACTCATGGGCCGGCCCAAGTGTCTAAAACAACAGGTCAGGAGGGCGGTCCAGTCACCGACCGGAAGGTCAGGCCGAGGAGGAACAGCGCCCGCTTGTCGACTCCGGCCCACCTCTCCGACCGGAATGCTCACTTCGGTCTCCAGCGCCTCCAGACGGTCTCTCCGACCGGAAGGCCTAGCAAAGCACTACCTCCAACTCCGACCCCATGTCTCCGACCGGGGTATGCAAAGACCCTGCTCACTGCTCTTCTCCGACTGGCGCAACCAGAGCCGACTAGGACCAACTGACCGGGGACGCCCGCCCGGAAGAGACAGGGAACGAACGGAGAAAGCAAGACAAGGCGCTCAAGTCAAACCATGATACCAGAGACCGTACCCTGTCACCTACAGGAACAGTACTTTGTAACCACCCTGACACAAACAGTATTGTAGGCACCGACATTTTCCTCTACAGTATTGTGGGCGTCGTTAAACTCCCATATGGTAAGGCCCTCACACATGTCTTTGGGCATCAACAGTGTTGCGAGCACAGGGATTTACCGTACCAAGTGAACATGGTGAGACTCCTCACATGCCTCTGGGCATCAACAGTATATGAAGGTGCCGACATCTGCCATACCCAGAACAAGACGACGTAACCTCCCACATACAACCGACATCCAAATAGTGTTGTGGCCGCCTACCATCCTCCTGTACCCGCCGGCGTGGGCAACAAGACTTAGAAGCATACGAACTCTCTCCCTCTCACTTGTAAGGCCATCCCCTTCATCTATAAAAGGGGATGCACTCTCTCCAAGAGACGAAGTGGATTCAAGTTCATACAAGTTAATCCAGATCAACCAAGTTCACTAGCTCACAACCACAGAACCGTCAGGTTCGGACCTCAAGCACACGCTTGAACACTTAGCTCATAGAGGAACTCCTATCGCTCTCGGCCCTTCCGATCGGACCTCTCGTGCACCCCATCTTTCTCCTTTCCATAGGGTTCACACCCTTCTTCCTGGCCTACGGAGCTGAGGCAGTGCTGCCCTCCGACCTCGACCACGACGCCCCAAGAGTGAAGGCTTTCGACCGTGACCGAGCCATGGAGGCTCAACAAAACACAGTCGACCTACTCGAAGAGGCCCGCGAGACGACCGTGATCCGCTTCGCTCGCTACCAACAAACCCTCTGTAGGTACAATGAAAGGAAGGTCAGAGGGAGGATACTCGAAGTCGGTGATCTCGTACTCTGGAGGACCCAATCAATGAAGAAAAAACACAAGCTCTCTCCACCATGGGAAAGGCCCTATATGGTGACCGAAGTAATCCGACCGAGCACCTACCGACTGAAGGACAACAACGGCAACGTTCTCACCAACACTTGAAACATTGAACAGCTACGTCGTTTTTTCCCTTAAATTTGGTCTAACCGCTTTTGAGTCAACACTTGCCCCTATAAAGTACCCCAGCCCAAACACTTTTGGCCCGGGTCGCTTGGAGGCTCCATAAGGGTACAATACTGAATACTACCTCTTATTTTTACTCCCTTTTTTACTGACACACAGTGAACAACTTCGTCCCCGAACGAAAGCGCATCCCTTTTCCTTTGATTGCCCTACGTAGCTTTTGTTCTTACTCCTAACTGAACGCACCCTGCCATGACCTACGGTTACGAGCAGCCAAGCCCCACTGGCCATGCCTAGGCTCTTAAAAAAGCTACATCCTACGAAACTAACGGACATGTACAAAAAAAGGACAAAAAACAAAAGATATGCTAGGATAAAAATAAGGAACGGATAGTGATTTCTATTAAAAAAATAGTACTAATATATTCATTAATACAAGAAACACACCGAGAGACAGGTAGGGAGCGAAGGGATGCCCCATGTAGGCCATGTCGACTCCGTCACGAACGACAAGCACGGGTCTCGATCGGACTCTCCAAACCCCGTCACTCGGGTCATCAAGGTAACACTTCCAAACCCCCTCTATTTCTTTATAATCATTTCATACATCCATACACGCATTCATTCCATACGCCCATGCCTCCCGGACGATTCAGGCCCTGAACCACCAGGGGGCTCGAGAACTAAGCATCGCACGTGCAGCAAAATGCATCACAACGCTTCGTGTTGCGTCACGAAGCGGTAGTTGCCTCATTTGACATGAGCAACAACAGAGCCAGGGGAGAAAAAAACATATGAGCCCCGTGCGGCCCTCGCCTAGTCTGGCAGACAGGGTCATCTCAACCTTCTCGTTTGATCCTGAACCTCTTGCCAAGCCCACAGAATCTCCATCGAGGGGAGACCATTAGGCCACTAGGGTCGGTCTTCGGAACGACCCAGGCATCTGCCGGGTTGTAGGTAAAGAAACAGTGGAATGTCACAAGAGGGCTATGCCGACCCCGTCACGAATGACGGACTCGGATTCCACTCGATCATACCCGTTAGCGAACTCACCGAGCGCGTCACTCGAGCCCGAGCGATCGGGACAAGCGACAAAACTCAACCCCTCCGGTTGCGAGGAACCGAGGACGGGGTAACGCACACAACTCAAACCGACCCCTACTAAAGCCCAACAGGGCTCGGGGGCTCAAGACACAAAATGCGTGGGTCTGCGACCCCAAACTCGCCTCATTAGGATCCGCGAGCACCGCCTCGCCCGATCCCTAAACTAACAAACTAACTGCCTCAGTTGCGCGGGCTGCATCGCCCCATCAGTATCCGCGAGCACTGCCTTGCCGCCTCGCCCAGTCCCTAAACTAACAAACTAACTGCCTCGGCTGTGCGGGCTGCACCGATGCTAGGATCCACAAGCACCGCCTTGTCGCCTCACCCAATCCCTAAACTAACAAACTAACTGCCTCGATTGTGTGGGCTGCACCGACGCTGAGATCCGCGAGCACCCATCGTCGAGACAAAAACCCCCAGACGATTCTGCCCGAATCGCCCGGGGGCTCTGGGGCTCCTGTCGAGTTCATAAACCTGGGGTCCCTCGCGGATCGGCTTCCCTACAAAGGCTCAGCCCAAGCAGACAGCGCGCAACTCATGGGCCGACCCAAGTGTCTAAAACAACAGGTTAGGCCGAGGAGGAACAACGCCCACTTGTCGACTCCGGCCCACCTCTTCGACCGGAGCGCTCACTTCGGTCTCCAGCGCCTCTGGACGATCTCTCCGACCAGAAGGCCTGGCAAAGCACTACCTTCAACTCTGACCCCACGTCTCCGACCGTGGTAAGCAAAGACCCTGCTCACTACTCTTCTCCGACTGGCGCAACTAGAGCCGACTGGGACCAACCGACGCCCGCCCAGAAGGGACCAGGGAATGAACGGAGAAAGCAAGGCAAGGTGCTCAAGTCAAACCATGATACCAGGGACCGTACCCTGCCACCTATAGGAAATAGTGCTCTGTAACCACCCTGACACAAACAGTATTCACTACACCATGATCCACTTTTCCGTACAATCATGTGTTGGTAAATCAAGGGTTTTCCCAACGAGTAATGTGTCAGCAATTCTTTACCTTTTTAGCGTCACTTAAAGTGTCGGCAATAGTAATATAAGGCTACAGCTTATATGTCGGCATTTCTCCTTCCAACACATAAAGTGTCGGCGAAAGTTTTTAGACCAAAAAAGTGTCGTCCTAGCCTACCTAAACAACAGTCGAAGTGTTGGCGAAGGGGTATGCGCTATGGGCGGGAGACCGCGCCAAAACAGTACTATGCGCGGGAGCTAAAAGGCTAAACATTTTTTTTTGATCGAGAAAACGCTTCGTACATCTCTTGCTCCCTTCCCCTTTCCACTCGCACAGGCACCGCACGCCACCACAGCTCCACCGCTGGGCGCCGCCAGCAGGGCTTCGCTGCCGGGCGCCGCCAGGAGCCGCTGCCTCCCAATCCCGCCTCCCAACCCCTGACGCCCAAATCGCCGCCTCCCAATCCCGCCGGCGCCACCTCCCAATCCCACCGCCCAAATCGCCGCCTCCTAATCCCGCTGGCGCTGAAGTCATCCCTGGCCAAAGCCCTGTAACCTACAGCAGTAGGCCCCCACCGCCGAATCCAACGGACGGCGCCGCCCTAGCCCCCCGTCGCCCCAGCCCGGCGTCACCCTAGCCCACCGTCGGCCAGCAAGAGCGGTGCCGCTGCTGCATCCCCATTCCCCTCCACATCCAAGTGTGTCATCTCCGCATCCCCTTCCTCTCATCCCCATTCCCCTGCATGCTAGGGTTTCGACACAGCTTACTTTTTTTGTATTTTTTTCTTGGTTGCAGAATGGAGTAGACAAAGGTGAGAAAGGCTACAAAGATTAAAGGTTTGGGTTGCTTCTCTTGCTCGCCATCTCTTCCCCTCTTTGGAGAATCAATTTAGATGTGATGTTTACTGCCTTAGTTGATTTTGCAGAGGAACCAATAGGATTCAAGATCTTGTACACAACACAATCAAGATCTTCTACTATCATTGCTTGATTGGTATGCTTTCCTTTTCTTATGAACTTTGTCTCTGCATTTGGCTTAGAATTGCAGGTTGTGTGTGATCTGTGATGTGATGCTTGTGGTGAGATAATTTTTTAGCATCAAGTGTGGTGAAATTGATTTAATTTGGACAATTGTTTGGCATGATCTTTATTTTTTTGTTGAACAACCCAATCTGAACTAAATGATTTTTTATTTTGGGAGTAATATTTCACTCTTTTGACACTGCATTTTGTAAAAGGTGCGTCATGGATAAAACATGGATGGATCAGCCTAGGTACATAATAAACATGTGACCATATACTAGAATCTGCATGCATAGGGTGTTTGGTCTGATATCTTGATCATCATTTGTAGGCAAACCCTTGTGTATAGAGAAGGAGTGGATATGTTTTTAGAGTTTGCCTTTAGTAATTCAGCAAAAGGAAATCATATTTTGTGTCCCTGCAAGGCATGCAAGAACTCTTGTTGGAGGGTCCATAGTATTGTACTTGAGCACTTGATATGTGAGGGATTTACATATGGGTATATAACATGGGTGAATCATGGTGAACCTAGTTCTAGTTTTTTCACAAATAGCAGCCAACATGAAAGGGTAGAAGTAGGGGACCCAAATGAAGAGGATGACATTTCTGGTTTACTTCAAGACATAGCTGGGGGTTTAGATGTCCAGTGGGACTTAGAAGTAGACAACACGAAGCAGCATGATGAGCATGTGGAAGCTTTTTACAAAATGGTAGAAGATGCTGGCAAGGAGCTATATCCAGGTTGCAAGTACTCGAAGCTACGTTTCATTGTAAGATTACTGCATATCAAATTCGTTGGGCGATGGAGTAACAAAAGCTTTGACATGCTATTAGAGTTACTTAAGGATGTCTTACCTAAAGAGTCATCACTTCCTAAAAACTTTAATGCTGCTAAAAATGGCAAAAGGTGTAGGACTTGGTTACGTGAAAATTCATGCATGTGAGAATGATTGCATACTATTTTGGAAGGAGCATGCGAAGAAAGATGTATGTCCAAAATGTGATACTTCAAGATGGAAATCAGAAAACTGTAGTCCTAGTGGAAAACATGTGCATAGGGTTCCTAGGAAAGTTCTGCGTTACTTCCCTATAAAGAAAAGGCTGCAATGGTATTTTATGTGCTCAAAAACAGCAAGTGACACAAGGTGGCATGATGAAGGACGCACACAAGATGGTTTGTTGAGGCATCCTACTGATGCTCCTTTCTGGAAAGATTTTGACTCTAAGCATCCAGTATTTTCATCAGAGAGTCGAAATCTTAGACTAGCTATAGCTAGCGATGGCTTTAATCCTTTTAGGACCATGAAATCAACTTATAGCATTTGGCCTGTTATTTTGATCCCATACAACCTTCCACCTTGGAAGTGTATGAAGCAATCAAATTTCATCCTATCCTTGTTGATCCCTGGACCTAAGGCACCTTGTGGTGATATGGATGTCTTTCTTGAGCTGCTGGTTGATGATATGGTAGAAATGTTTGTTCATGGTGTAAGAACATATGATGCTTCTAAGCGTGAACCCTTCCAACTGTGTGCTGCCATAGTTTGCACCATATCTGATTTTCTAGGTCTAGGTTATTTGGTGGCATGTGTCACTTCTGGCAAAGTTGCATGTCCTGAATGCCACTTAGATACATGTTCTTTCCAACTAAAAAAGGGAGGCAAGTGTGTCTGCATGGGCCATCGTAGATTCTTAGATGCCGAACACAAGTTTCGGTTGGATGCAGATTCATTTGATGGTACCACAGAACTTAGGCCAGCACCTAGACCTCTTAGTGGAGAGGAAATATTGGAGCTGACAGCCAATATATGCACAACCTTCGAAAAGGACCCAGTAACCAAGAAGCCAACCAAGCGTCAGTGCAATCCAACTACAGAGGAGCCATCCAAGCGAAAACACAAGAAAGTTAATGAGCCACCAACTGTTTGGAAAAGAAAATCCATTTGGTTTAAGTTGCCATATTGGAAAGACCTACTTCTACGGCATAATTTTGATGTTATGCACATAGAAAAGAATGTGTGTCAGAATATTATTGACACACTTTTGGACACCGATGGAAAATCCAAGGATAACTTAAATGCTCGCTTGGACATCCAGAAACTTGGCATTAGAAGTGATCTTCATCCTGTTAGTGTAGAAGATAACTTTTATTACCTCCAGCACAGTTTACAATGAGTCCTAATGATAGGGAAGCATTTTGCCAAGTATTGAAGGATGTGAAGTTCCTAGACGGTTATGCATCTTATATGCGTCGTAATGTGCAAGTTAAGGAGAAGAAGATAATTGGATTAAAGAGCCATGACAACCACATATTGTTGCAGCACTTACTTCCCATTGCTGTTCGGAATATACTGCCAGAAAGAGTAAGTGCAGCACTAATTCGTGTGAGCAATTTCTTCAAGAAGATCTACTCACCCACTATTCGTATCAGTGATATGCAAAAACTAGAGGCTGAAATAGTTGAGACACTAAGTGTCCTTGAGACTATATTTCTACCATCTTTTTTTGATATCATGGTTCATTTGATGGTGCATCTGCCTGCTCAAGCAAGACTTGCTGGTCCTGTACACTATCATAGCATGTGGGCAGTAGACAGGTACCAAACTATTTTCAATTGCTATTGAACATATTTGTAGTTAGATTCCACGCTAAAACTGTTACTTCATAGGTATTTGATGAAGTTGAAGGGCTTTGTTCGTACTAGAAGTCATCCAGAGGGATCAATTTGTGAGGCCTACAAATTTGATGAGAGTCTTACTTTCTGCTCCAAATTTTTGAAAGGCTATAAGACTAGACAAGTAGGAAATGGTGAAAGTATGGACTGTGAAATTTGTACTACACCATTCTTCCAAAGCACAGGGCAAGCTTTGAGTGGCAAGTGCACTGTATCCATAGCAAGCACATAGATATGTATTGTTCAACAATGATAAGATAGAACCATACTTGAAGTAAGCAATCCACACAACTTGGCACATTGCATTTCTCGTGTTCTTATCTATAAATTTCTCAATGGGTACCACACCTTTGTAGCAAACATGTGGAGTACCTTTCCTCGATTGGTCGCCACAATCAGCGACAAATGACTCGTATCCATCATGAAATGTTTCATGATTGGTTTAGAAAGCATGTAAGTAAAGGCGTGATTAACATGTTCTATTCAGATCTAATACAGTTAAATTAACTAGACATAATGTGATATTTACAGGTGGAAGGGTTAGTTGAAAGTGGTGTAGAAGTACCAGAAGAGATACATATTTTGGCAAATGAACCTTTCATGATTGCAACAACATACAATAGCTATGCAATTAATGGATTTAAATTCCATATGTTCTCCTATGATGAGGGTAGACCAGTTCAAGGCAGTGGAGTAGCTTTGGTTGCCCAGACCTCTTGCTTCGAAAATGGAAACAATGTGGACCTAGTTATGAGAAACAAGATATACTATGGCATCATCAAAGAAATCATTGAGTTAAACTATCGCAACAAAGGAAACATAGTTTTGTTTAAATGTGATTGGGTGGACAATCGCATTCAAGATAAATGGGTAAAAAAAGATCAATTTAGGGTTACAAGTGTTAATTTAAAGCATTTATTCAATACTGGAGAAAATATGTTAGATGAACCTTTTATCTTGGCATCACAAGCTGTACAGGTTTACTATGTTAAGGAAGGTCCTGAATCAGATTGGTATGCTGTTGCCCAGTCAAAACCACGCGATCTTTATGATATGGCGGTTGAAAATGAAATACGTAACACAATGCCTGATTTGGATGCAAATGTTGATCTTAGTGGTCTTTTTGGAGATGTTGTACATGTAAAGACTGATATAGATGGGGTCATTGTTGCTAAAAGAAAGAGGAAGTAAGTCTCAAACACCATCAATTGTTGCTGGTGCTATGCAGAATTTTCTTTGACATAATTGCTTTGTTGGTCTAAACTAATTGTTGATTGCTTACATACTTGAACTACTGTTTTATGAGAATCCTGTACTAATTCATTTTTGTTTTTTAGGATAAACAATGTCAAAAGCAAGGGGAAAAAGAAAATCCGTGGAGCCAACTGATTATGAAAATGGCATGGAGCCAAATGTTTATGAATCTGAAAGGAATGAAAACATCAGGCTAAGGGTGCAGAAAATGCAAGAACTAAATATTCAAGCTACTGCACAACAACTTAGCTCAATGCATCAAACAAACAAAAATAAAAAGGTATGTATTCCCATGAATCTAAAATATATGTTCTCAAAGAATTCTGTGAAGTGTCTATGGAAATCTAAACTAATTGTGTCCCCAAATGTAGACCCGAACTCCTGTTGAGGCAACTGGACATAACTTACAATCTGGCTCTAGAATAAGTGACGCACATGTTGATATGCAAGCTATGAATGAACATCCTGAGAATCAACTTAATGAAGGTATTCATCTCTATGTTGTGACAACTAATAATGCAATGCATCATGCATACCTAAGTTGGGTGTACTATGCTGTATTTGTTTTCCAGATGTTCCTGAACAGCCCAAAAAAATGTTCGAGGACCTACTACAAAGGCTGATATCTATGCAAGGCAAAATAAGCCTAAACTCCAATTGGAAGTCAATGCGTGTGGTCAACCTTGCGGACCATCAGTCACTAGATTTGCAAACTTCATTGGAACACTTGTGAGAACAAAGGGTTTCCCAATTGCACATGATGATTGGAGGAAGGTCTGTCCACGCAAAAAGTATAAGCTTTGGACAGATGCACAGGTAGTGAAATTGGTTGCTAATCTACCTAGTGTAGTCATGTGATTGAGTCCTAACTTATTATTTGTGTGTTGTACAGCTATATTGGCAAGTAGACAACTGTGTCTTCAATTGGTTTATGAAGACAGCAGCTATGAAGTGGAAGGAGTTTAAAGCAGAATTGAAAAAGGTGTATGATGATGACATGGAAGATGATGAACTGTTTGCTCTGTGCGATGATAGAGTTCATATGGATGACTGGAAGTGGCTAGTTAATCATTGGAGGTCTCCGGAGGCAGCTGTAAGTTACAAATTACTCGATCATTTTCATAATGTATGTGGCACAGAATTATAAACATGAAATAATTTGGTAGGCCCGTTCTTTGAGGGGGAAAGCAAACCGTTCAAAGTTGACCCAAATCCATACAACCGGGAGTAAGAGTCATGCACGTGTTGGTAATGAAATGGTATGCAATGTCTATTTTTAGTTTGTTTTCCCTTTTCTTCGTATCCTGTAACTACAATAACATATATATGGTTTAGGGTGAGGAGCTAGGGCGTCCCCCTCATAGAGATGAATTGTTTATCAAAACTCACACACACAAGAATGGAGTACCTCATAAAGGAGCTGCAACAACAATTGTAAGTGTGATAAACCTATACTTCAAGATGCAGAATCTATTTTTGCTTGCTGCAATAACCTAAAGGAGTTGCAAATCTATTTTTGCTTGCTGCAGAATGCACTTCAAGATGCAATTAGAGATAATCCTGTACTGAGAGACAAGAGTATCCAGGAAGGTGATGCTTATTCCTATGCTTGTGGGGTAGAGAAGAATGGATATGTTCATGTTGTGGGTTTGGGGCCAAGTCCAGTAGATTTGGAAATGCCTGGAGCTAGAAAATACACATCAACAAGGCTTCAAATGGAGATAGAAGCTCATCGGCAATCTGATAAGAGAGTGGAAGATCTAACAAATCGTCTGGACATAATTCAAGAAACTCTAGATAGATTGCTGCAGCAACAGAATGCCAATAGCACTCCCCATGGATCTAATAGTGCACCACAGGTGGTAACTGTTAACCTTTATCTCTTACATTTTTCTCTTTGGTAGTGCAATAATTGTTCAATGGTTTTTACTTTGATTTAGAGCTTGAGGGCTGCACCAACCTATCATGATGAAGAAGTACATGAAGAAGAACAAGAACAAGATGCTAGATCATATGCAGGGGATGATATGGCTGATATGCACTTATATGATGATGATGACTTTCTGAGTAGATGAGTGGTCCTTCGAGAGGAGCAACATAATGAGGTAATTTCCTTTGTGTTTTTGCTACGCCTTTAAGCTGAATCAGACCATATTGCATTGGTATTGGTATTTTTACCCTACTAAAATATATTTTATGCTTTAGGGCGGCAGAGATGTGATACTATATAATGTAGTAAGGCCCTATGAAGTTGCTGTGGCAAAGGCTACCGTTCAAACAAAGAACCCAAGGGCTATTGTTGGGGGTACTGCTCTTGGCATGCAGTTCTGTGAAGTGGTTGTTAACCATGTGTTTATGAGGAACGCTATACTGCCCCGTCCATACGAAGGTGTCACCACCATTCTAGAGGCTCGTGGGAGATGCATTGCTTGGCCACATGACAGAGTAATGGTCTAACCTCTTTATATTCTTGAAAAAACGATCATTATATTTTGTTGATTAGTAATATATTTGCAGATGAAGGATGACAAGAAGTCATTGCAGCAGTCAAAAGGTGGTGGCACAGCTTGAAGGTATTTTACTTGAACATTTTGATGTATATATTTAGCTAGCAGAGGAAGCCATAACTATTTGTTAATTGCATTGGTTAATTGCAACTGTTCTTGGAAGTTAAACATGGTTCTAGTAATCTGTTTTGTGTTGTATGAACATGGAACACCTTGAGAAATGGCAACTCGTAGTCTCACTGTAGTCTATTTCATAGTAGTCTCATGCCCTGGACACCTTGAGAAATGGCAACTCGTAGTCTCACTGTAGTCTGTTTCACAGTGTCTGCCTTCACTCCAACGATCCCTACCTGTACGTTTTCAGAGAGCATGTCGATTGCGAACCACTAGTTACAACTTCATCCCAGCATATGATTTTCATGTCAAAACTGTTATAAACACAGAAGTCCCAAATGAACATCTTTGTTGCCTTACCATGGTATAGAAATCTGGAGGCGAAACGCATCGAAATGAGTCTTGCTAAAATCCATGTGCCACCCATCTCCCATATATACTTTTACCTGCTAGGACATCACAACAGATTTGATTTAGGTATATGCTGGACTAGCTCGATTGAGAAAACTCAGTTGTCAAAGTCTGGGAAACATACACCTACCTTAAGAGTTTTCTTCACTGGAAAACTACCTTTGGGGTCGAATACTTCCCCGTTCGGACCTGTCATTAGCAAGAAATCAGGTTTTTTAACATACCCACAGCCCCCATTGGCTCTGAAAAATCCTTGCATCAACCGGAGCGCTTTATCATGCCCCTAAAAAATGAAAGCCCAACGTATTATGCTTTACTGCTCTCAGCAGTCACACATATTTATACTATGCGAGTATAAAAACATGAAGAAAGTGGAAATTACTGGCAATCTTATGATTGGTTAATGTTGATAGTGTTAGGGATAAATGATTTTGTATTTTCAACTAACAGATAGCATGTGTTGCCTATCTTTTGTACGGAGCTACGGAATTCAGCCTTTTATTGAATTATCATGTGTGTCCTGTAACCTTGGCAACACTGTAGTTCCTTTTCCCCCCATTTTTTCACATTAGATACTGTAAGACTACAATATAAACTTGCTGGATCACTATGGACTAAAAGAGAGGAATAGGATTCAATGGCATAAGCAAGACATTGACATTATAAAACCCACAAAAGCGATCTTATAACAACTCAATACCAAATCTTCTAGTATTCTTGTGCACTGGAATGAATAGGGCCTTTTGGTTTGCCAGCTTGGATGGTGATCAGTTTCCTATACTCACAGGCAGTGTCCTGCTGAAATTTGGGATCATCCTCATCGGAATCTTCCTCATCTAGTTCATCCTGTTTATGGAAATAAGTTTATCTCATGGTTAAACAGGAAAAAAATATGTTCCAGTTCAAATTGCATCAGAAAAATAAAAACGGTATCAGTATTCAGTAATTTATTTATTATAAGACTTATCATGATATTACAAAATACGATCCAAAAGAAACAGAAAGGCAAATTGCATATTTTTTTATCAAATACGTATGAGAGCTGCATGTTATTTCACTAGAGAAGAAGAAAGGTTAAATCATACAGCACTTGCCCACATGCTAGGAATAGATTTTTTGTGAATGAAATGATGCACTAGAACATTGAACATCTGTAGGGAGAGAAAAGAAACAAATGGAAAGGACATAGATGGACTGGTACCTGTTCTGGAACTTCAAATATAAAATGTTCATTCCACTTAGCACAGTGGGTCAGTAACCCAGTAGTTTCCACAGGTTTTACACATCTTGTCCTGGCACTCTGTGGGAACACTTTGTGCTGGTCAGAAGCATGGCTTCCAATAAGTAAATGTAAAGCACAGAAGTAGTTGTGACCATTGCCATCATCTATGATAGGCAAGCCCTGACATGGAGAAAAAGAAAAGAAGCTGTAATATTCATATAGAAAAAAATATATGCATTTGCAGAATGAGACAAGTTCAAGTACAACCTTAGACTCAAAGATCTGTACAACAACATAATATCTTGATTCTGTTGAATTGGATAACACATTTAGTTTATCCGAGAATCTAGGAGGCGGCAGCAACAACGAAACTTTGCTCTCATGCTGCAAAAGCTCAATAATGTTTTCACTGGCTTCCAATTTTTTCTTAAGATAAACATCACATCCTAATTTGTTCTAAAAAACCACTCTCTGGAAATCATCTTCATTCAATGCAGAGTATGAAGAATCATTAGCTTTTTTCATGTTTTCAACAGTGTCCTATAACAGTGTCCTGCCATTTTGTTTATCCTTAACTTTGAGGAACTCCTTGTACTCTTGTGGGGGTTTAGTCAAGATGATTATCCTTAACCTTTGAGGAACAAAAGTTGATATTGTATTTTTGTAACTCCTTGTCATTTTTCTTAGATTATATACCATATTGCTTTGATGCTTCTGTTTGTGAGTACATGTTTTAACTAAATCTGCTGTCAACTAGCTTTTTTCCCAATGGCTTGTTTGATCATGCAATCTATAGCTGATAATACAATGCATATATCATGCCCTGCATGTGGTTATATGGCTCAATGCCAATTCAGCTTCCTTCATACTGGCATCATTAATCTGGAGTGTTTGCACGGTTATTTTATTTTTCAATCATAATGCCATTATTTGGGAATTGGGACAAGGAAACTATATGATAGACTCCAAAAAAATTAAGTTTTTCTGTGCACACATAATTTTGGAATTTTGCATACTGTGCATTTCATATTATGAGTTAATGTACAGAGCACATTGCACTGACATTTCATATTTTTTCATGTTAGGTACTATGTGGTGTTGCAAGTATTTTGGATTGGCAAGCTTTTGAGGTTCGATCAAGGAGCTGTTACATGTTCTATAGAGTGGCAGCAACCATATGTGCACGAAGCTGGTGTTCAAGTATTTTGGAGTGGCAGCAACCATATGTGCACGAAGCTAGTGTTCAAGTATTTTGGAGTGGCAACAAGTGTCCGAGAATTGCTGCAGGACGACATGAATTGCAGTCCTGGTCTATTGATCACCTAGCTTTAGTCATAACCAATTAATACAAGACTTGTACTATGTCTATACTGTCTGTAACTGATCACTAATCTATATGGCTCTATGCACTATGATCATCACTTGACCTGCTATATATATATATATCAAGTTGGTGTATGGACGGAAGATCTAATATATTATTTATACAAAAATCAAGTGAATTTGTTCAATGTGATGCCTTCTATATATGAGCAAAAGTGGATTTGTCAAATTATTTTAATTGTAATTATATATATGTAGTTTTGCCGATAGTTTTTTTTTGGTAGGGTATGGTTTGGAAACTACCTTGAAAATGGTTTGGTCAACATATAAACTGTCGGCAAAGGTCTTAACTGTCGGCGTAGGTCTTAACTGTGACAAAGGGTGAACTGTCGGCAAAGGTTTCAACTGTCGGCGTAGGTAGACCATTTGCCTACACATAAAGTGTCGGGGATTCTATTAATTGTCTGCAAAAGTTTCGCCGACAGCTTCTAGCGCGACTATTTGTAAACTGTCAGCAAAACTTTTCGCGGCAGGTTATCTATCGGCAAAGGTGCCCTTTGCCTATAATAGAAAGTGTTGGCAAAAGTATGTTGCGTTATAGTGATTGTAGGCGCCGACATTTTCCTCTACAGTATTGTGGGCGTCGTTAAACTCCCATACGGTAAGGCCCCCCACATGCCTCTGGATATCAACAGTGTTGCGGGCGCCGGGATTTACCGTACCAAGTGAACATGGTGAGACTCCTCAAATGCCTCTAGGCATCAACAGTATGTTCAGGTGCCGATATCTGCCATACCCGGAACAAGACGACGTAACCTCCCACATACAACCGACATCCAAATAGTATCGTGGGCACCTACCATCCTCCTGTACCCGTCGGCGTGGGCAATAAGACTTAGAAGCATACAAACTCTCTCCCTCTCACTTGTAAGGACATCCCCTTCATCTATAAAAGGGGATGCGCTCTCTCCAAGAGACGAAGTTGATTCAAGTTCATACAAGTTAATCCAGATCAACCAAGTTCACTAGCTCACAACCACAGAACCGCCAGGTTCGGACCTCAAGCACACGCTTGAACACTTAGCTCATAGAGGAGCTCCTGTCACTCTCGGCCATTCCGACCAGAGCCGACCGGACCTCTCGTGCACTCCATGTTTCTCCTTCTCATTTGTAACCCCACTGCAAACTTTGAGCACCTGGGCTCAGGAATAAAGTCACCGACTGACTCAAACTGAACGTAGGGCACGTTGCCTGAACCAGTATAAACTCTGTGTCATTGAGTGCTAGGCCACCTCCGATCATAATGTATGGCAAAACTATAAATATTTACTTGTTGGTCACTTTCTGCACCGACACTACCTAAAAGAGCAAGAACAACAAATGAACAGACAGTGATGACCCCACACACTGAGACTAATACATTCTACTAAAAGCACTAAATAGACATACTGAAACGGCCACACACTGAGACTAATACATTCTACTAAAAGCACTAAATAGACATACTGAAACGCCAACAATTGTTTCAGATTAACAAAAGTGTCAAAATGAAATGATAGAACTTATGAATAAAATCCATGTGCCAAAATTAAGGACACAAAGAAAACATAGCTGATGGGCAGTATGTCATTATGATTGAAAAGTGAAAATGCTATGCTAAATCTGACTACTGTATGGGGACAAGTGTAACTCACTCAATGATGAGCAGGTATTTTGATTAGTCTCAGCAGTAAAGCTACGACTATGATATGATAGACCATGGTAGTTAACAAATGTTCTATGCTGGAAAAAGGAAAGGCATATTTCTAGCAACATAACCATCGCGCTTGTTTCATCAATCAGACACTACTAGTACTACTGGTTCTAAAAGCTCTGCATACTTTTTTCAATGCCCAGATGGCGAAACAGATGTCTCTGTACTGGACTGAATAATGAATGGATCTCAAAACTGAAAACTGAGCCAAAAAAACAAAATGTCTCTAGACTAAACTGAATACTGAACGGAACTCAACAATAAACCCAGTACTATCTTGCCAGCAAAAGAAGTTATAATACTCCTAAAAGCTGCTATATCACAAATGAGGGAACACGAGAACAACAAGAGTTAAAGATCAAGAACAGGGGAGACAAACAAAGAATCAGGTATAAGGAGATGACAGAGCTCATGGAGCTGACCTAACGTTGGTATAGCATATGAGGCTGTCTTCTTGTCCCTAAGCTGTTCCTGAAATTCATCAACAGCATAGAGAAAAAAAAGAAACTATAATAAACAGAAACAGAAAGTATACTAAAATGAAACTGAAACTAAACTGAAAATTAACTGAAAAGTAAAACTAAATGAAAATAAAAAATTAAAAAACAAAAAACTCTGAGACAAAAACTGATAACTGAACTATCTAAACTCATATCTCTGGATCTCTTCCTGCAGAGAGGCACTGCCATACCACCACCACCCATGCTCAACATGATGGTAAATTGCCTCTTGCCTTGTCTTGCTCCTCCTCGAAACTAATAACAGATCAGCTAGCCAGCTTCCTTTCTATCTTTTGCACCATTTGCATGGTGGTGTAGGAGTAGTAGGATCTTGGTTGCTAGGAGTATGTTGCAAAGATCTAGCTAGAAAAGCAACTAGAACGTACATACATGGTTGCCTTGCCTCCTCAGGCCCCTAATTTTTTTTCTGGGAAGAAAAAAAAAGACACGCCACAAAAGGCAAAAGTTCAAGATAGAAAAATAGATCGGGTACACAGCTACTTCCTTCTGAATTTTGATGAGCCCAGATTCCAGAAATGGATCTTCGTTGCTGCCATTTCCCGACAACAGCACCCACTTGCTGTGCCTAAATGCCCAAGGCGAAGGATGAACCGGCTAGCTAATCACGCCAATCAAACTAGCTAGAACTCAAATCATGGTCATGGCCTCGTGGGGATCCAACCAGCGAGCAGAGAGGGGGCAAGCGCAGACGTACCTTGCGAAGCAGATCTGACGCACAACTACAGGCTAAAACCTAAGAGTCATGATGAAATCACCATAAATCTCGTCACCATGTAGCTAATCCCCACGGCAAAAAAACACGAAGCGGAGCCACGGATCATTCGTTCTCATGCCAAAAATCACACAA
Source organism: Miscanthus floridulus (assembly GCF_019320115.1). NCBI lineage: Eukaryota > Viridiplantae > Streptophyta > Magnoliopsida > Poales > Poaceae > Miscanthus > Miscanthus floridulus. Next base: position 69,521,444 of record NC_089594.1, read on the forward strand.
TCAATTTAAATAAAACCCAAACCAAACATGGCGACGAACACAGAGCCCGCATCCGCGCTGCACCAAAATCCCGGCGACGAAATAAAGAAGACATCGAATCAGCGCCAGAAAAAAAAACAAATTCACAAGGAATAAACTCGATCCCCTCATCCAAACACATCACTAATGTGAGAACGAACCCTAACAACAATGATTTACTAGCAAACAAGGGAGCATAAGCAAACAAACCTGGCCAAATCCTAGAAATCGCCAGTCACCGCCGACGGGGAACGAGAGCACCGCGAGGTCGCTGCCGACGGGGAACGAGAGCACCGCGAGGAAGACGAGACGAAATGAAATGTGGAGAAGGGGGAAACGGATGCTATACGTTCGGGCGCAACTCCCCAAAACGCAAACAGTAGCGCCGGCGTGCGGACCCCACATGACATAGACATAGAGAAACAAGAGCGCCGGAGACAAATCGGACGGCAGACCGGATGGCAGACGCAGCGACACGTGCCAAATCCAACAAACAGCAAACCGGTTGCTGGAGGGAGCGAAAACAACCGGGCATCACATAGCATTTCTCAAAAAGAAATATAACACGGAAGAAAAATCCGACTCGAAAAACAGGGTGGTGCGGTGATGGACGGGGCAGAGGGAAACATGTGCGTGGACGTGATTGTTGAGGAGTGGCATGGTGCGGGGTGTGGAAAAAAATTGTCCTTGGAGTGGCATATGACGTGGTGGGGAAGTCCACGCAGTGGCATACCGTGTGGTGGGAGAAATAATTCACGACGGGCTTCGTTCATCCTGCCGGGTTGACATGAATATTCGTCGCTTTTTAGTTGTAGGGATAGAGATATTTTAATCTGCTCCTAAAAATAATATGCAAATCTAACCATTTTGATCGTGCCAATGCGGCATGGCGCGACAGAGCCCCGTGACCAGTGGCAGGTGCACAGTTGAGCACGCTGGGCACGTGCGCCGATAGCCGGCCGGTTCACTGGTTCTATAAAAAACCGACCGGTTCATTCGGTTTTTACCGGTCCAATTGCATGAACGGTTTTTGAAGCAAACCAAACCGTTGTAGGCTCTAGTTCGGCCTTTTACCGGTCCGACCGCTGGTTCAAAAACCGACCGGATTGAACCAGCGGTCGGACCGGTAAAAGGCCAAACTAGAGCCTACAACGGTTTGGTTTGCTTCAAAAACCGTTCATGCAATTGGACCGGTAAAAACCGAATGAACCGGTCGGTTTTTTATAGAACAAGTGAACCGGCCGGCTATTGGCGCACGTGCCCAGCGTGCTCAACTGTGCACCTGCCACTGGTCACGGGGCTCTGTCACACCATGCCGCATTGGCACGATCAAAATGGTTAGATTTGCATATTACTTTCAGGAGCAGATTAAAATGTCTCTATCTCTACAACTAAATAGCGACGAATATCCATGTCAACCTGGCAGGATGAACGAAGCCCGTCGTGAATTATTTCTCCCACCACACGGTATGCCACTGCGTGGACTTCCCCACCACGTCATATGCCACTCCAAGGACAATTTTTTCCACACCCCGCACCATACCACTCCTCAACAATCACGTCCAAGCACATGTTTCCCTCTGCACCTTGTTTTTCGAGTCGGATTTTTCTTCCATGTTATATTACTTTTTGAGAAATGCTATCTCATGCTTGGTTGTTTTCGCTCCCTCCAGCAACCGGTTTTCTGTTCGTCGCGTCTGCCATCCGGTTTGCCGCCTGATTTGTCTTCGGCGCTCTTGTTTCTCTATGTCTATGTCATGTGGGGTCCGCATGCTGGCGCTACTGTTTGCGTTTTGGGGAGTTGCGCCCGAACATGTAGCATCCGTTTCCCCCTTCTCCACATTTCATTTCATCTCGTCTTCCTCGCGGTGCTCTCGTTCCCCGTCGGAATCGTTCATTGATCACCGGCGCATTTATGGTGAAAGGTGTGCTCTGGACATTAAGTATACAGTGATGATCAACGCGGTGGAGGCACTGGTTGAAGTCACAGCCCTCCGCCTCGACACCATTCCCGGTGGTGTTAACATGAAACTATATGCCAAGACTAGTGGCTTCAATGACGTAATCCCACCATTCCAAGGCATCGCTCCAGAGCCAGGAGGTGGCATGATGAGATTCGCTGTAGGGGTGGAGAGGCACAACCGCCTTGATCTGTACGTCGAGGGGTCTCGGAGCGATGATGCTACCCTGTGCGGATCCTGTGCTGGCAATGCGGTTTCTTCTCTAGCTACCATGGGACGAATGAAGAAGTTGCTGACCTGGGGGTGTTTGCAGCATTTTCAGCCAAGATCACCTGGAGATTGTACAACAAAAAAAACCTTGTTGACGAAGAAAAAATAATTCACTAATGTCAAGCTATGTTGCGTGTTAATTAAGTAAACGAACGAGGTTGTTGGTTGTGTAACCTAATTACTTGCCGTTCACTGATAGTCACACTATTAACACAAAGTACTCAAACTTTGCATGCAGATATGCAGAATACGATGTACATATGATTGCGTTTGATCAAAACGATCGAAATTATTATCTTACATGAACAGCAGGGGAAAAAACAAACATCTACACACTATTAGCACGACTTGACTATTTATTAGCAGCTCAATGGACACTTCAGCTCGCATGGCATGACAAAGATTATCCAGCAAGCACACTACAATTCCTCAAACCAAAACTACAATTAGCAACAACTAACTAATAGATCATGGACAGACATCTGTATTATACGAAATGGAGGACAACTACATAGCAAACGAACTCATGGACAGAGCAAAGGATGTACTGGACCATAAAGCAAGGATCTGGCACTTACCAACTGGCCGCCGTTGTCATCTTCTTGCTCCAACTGGTTGTTCAAGCCGAGATCCTGTGGAGAAAAGGAGTTCCCAGCAGAAGTGGAACCACGGCCAGGGCGGTTAGCCATCAATCTAGCACGGCCTCCGCCACCCATCCCCGGAGGAGTGAAGTGGGGAGCAGATCCCTGTGGCAGACAGCCGGTTCCCACGCCAATGTTGAGAGACTTGGTGCGGCGACCTCCTCTGCGTGCAGCCTGGAAGCTTCCACGGCCGGCTCTGCCTCCCCCACCGCTCGGACGAGGAGGCTGGAATGCTCCATGGCCGGATCTCCTGCCACCGACAACAGGGGCAAGAGGAGGTAGCCGTGGCTCGCCGTGACCTCCCTCCGACTGCAGGATTCCTGAGTAGGAGTCGAGGAAGGGGAAGCCATCGTCCTGGGAGTTCATATCTAGGTTTTCCAAGCCAACCCTGGGAGTCGAGAGGCTGGGGGCGCCGGAGGATACGACGGCGCCTGGGAAAACATGCTGAAATCCTCGTCGTTGGGTCCGGCGGCAGAAGAATGGAAGGGGGTAGCCGGAGAAGAAGAAGACGCCTAGGAAAAGTAGTCCTGGTACCCGCTCCTGTGCCCATCCATGGTGGATCTGGCTTGGGGAGGAGCGTGGGCGGCAGATACAGCGCGGGGAGGAGCGTGGGGGATGGTGTCGACAAAATCTGGTCGGCAGTCCTCCGAGGGGTATCCCACGAAGGTAGATTGATCGACAGAGGTGCGCGTAATCAAGAACAAGAAGACAACAGAGACACAAGAGTTAGATAGGTTCGGGCCGTCAGTATGACGTAATACCGTACTCCTGTGGTCTGTTGGTTTGTATTGGCTATCGTATGACATTGCGTGTGTTTTGAGGGGGTCCCTTACCCGCCTTATATAGCCAGGGGGTAGGGTTACAAGTCGGTTAGATCTAGGAGATAACCAGTAAGTAATAATAGATTACAGGAATCATGTGATTGAACATATCCTAACAGATCTCGTAGCATCTTCAGGATATCACCCTTGATGTCTTGCGGTACACGCCGAGCAGTACTGCGCACCGTAAGTCTTCATCTTGTGGGCTAGACCGCCCCTTGGAGCGCAACCCATGTAGTCTGCCGTGGGTATCCGGGGTCGTAACCCCCCATAGCTAGTCCCCGAGCACCTTGTATCCGCTGTGCAACGTCGTCTTGAGCTTGTCCAAGCAGGTGTAAACAAAACCGAGTAGTCAGACTCATAGTTCGACCACTCTAATGAGTCGCCAAGCAGTTGTGGACCATGACCGACCAGCTTAACTGTCCGACCGAGCACGGGCTTACCCAAGTATGGCTTACCAGAAGGATGTAAGGAGCTCAAGTTCAAAATCAAAAATTTTCTCGCAGTGGACCAAGTGTGCCCACTTAGAGTCCGACCACGAGAAAGGGAGATAATCTTCTTCAACTTCAGGAGGCACGGAGTCTTCCAGATTAAAGAAAACACACTCACCGCAAGGTGAAGTGTGCCCACTTAGTCCCCGAGCCTGACAGTAGATGACGTGGTCACGTGGTGCCAGGGTCTAGAAAGTAGAAGAAAGGCAAAAGACCAGCCGAGCAGGCAACTAGTCCACGGGCTGAACCCTGAAATGAAAAGCACACATTCACCGCAAGGTAAAGTGTGCCCACTTAGTCCCCAAGCCTAACAGTAGGTGACATGGTCATGTGGTGTCAGGGTCAGAAACAGCTGTAACCAAAAAGAAAAAGTCCCCAGTATGGTGAAAAACTGAATCATAATGATGACGTAGTCCCCGATCCACAAGCGAAAATCTCGGATAAATCAAGAAGTGTCAATTACTCAAACCGTGGAGAAAAAAGCTAGAGTAATGACTGTACAGTAGAAATTACTGAGCCTTGATGGTATTGCGGAGAGGTTGGTGAATATTCGGTGTGCAGTACCAAGTTGTGTCGAAAAATGGGCGATATGGGCCGTAGTTGCGCGGAAGCCCAGATAACGGCCTAGCACGCCACTTCGGGGAATTCAGAAGGGTGCAAATCAGCATGATGCGGTTTCCCAAAAACCCTTAAATGTGAAAAGTCGAGAGGGTATCTTTATAACTGCATCGCCGCACTCTGTGCTCTCACCTTTGCCACTCCGCCACTTCATCTTCCTCCTTGCCCTCGTGCTCCCCCATTTGCATTCATACGCACTCTAGATCTAAGGGATGGCGCCGAAGAGGGGAGGTGGTAACGCGAAGAAGGCGGCCGCCGAGGTGAGCCATGATAAGGAATGGGTACCGTCACTCATATGGGAGATGGAGCTCAATGAGATGGTGGAGGCAGGTGTTCTTCCTAACCATGTCACCGCCGGATGGCGTCCGATCGACGGTGAGCCCTATCTAATGCCACACACCAACAAAGTTGTTATATTCGAGGATTACTTCTGGCATGGATTAGGGCTTCCGATACATCCTTTCTTGCGAGATCTGTTGGAGTATTGGGGAGTGAGCTTGTGTAATCTTTATCCGAACACTATCTTGCACATTTATGTGTTTATTCACTTCTGCAAGGTTTATCTTGGCATTCTTCCCCATTTCAATCTCTTCCGACACCTTTTTTGGCTAAAGAAGAAAGGAGGGGGTGGTTCCAAAATTGTCGGTGATGTGTATTTATAGCTCCGCGACGGGATGGTGGACGAATACATTCTCATGCTGCTGAATACCTCACTAAAGGGGTGGAATGCCAGGTGATTCTATATGAAGTAGAGTCATCCTGCCATCTATTGCGACATTGACCCGATTCTGAAAAATCAAAGGAGCTGGTCAGAGAAACCAACCAGTGCCAATATGGGACAGGTGAAGGAGCTCCTCGAGCTAATAAGGGGCATGAAGATGAGTGGAGTGGTGGGGGCGGTGAACTTCATACTGCACCGCATCTAGCCCCGCAAGGAGAGGGCTTATTCGGGCTTTGACTTCAAAGGAGATACCGACGGCACCTGGAAGAGGACGGAGAACCTGGCGAAGGAGGCTGTGCTACACCGAGCCGCTGAACTATTTGCGCCCAACATGTCGTACACCGTGTCGGGGTAGCCGAAACCCTTCAACTGTATGAACCCACCTTCTCAGGTAAAAATCTTGACTGTTGTTTCATTGTGCTTTTTATCCCGTGCCAGCGCTGAGTAGTGGACTGATTCGCTTGTGGAAAGATCCATTGGCAGGAACGGGCGGCGTACTTTCTCGAGCGTGCTGAGGAGCGATTGGCCAAAGGTAGTGGACGCTAGGCCAACCACTCAGTCGGAGGAAGGTGCTGTCAATGCCTCATCCAAATCTAGAGGCGAAGGTGCTGGTCAAAAGGAGAGTCCCCCCGGTGTCGGAGAAAGTTCAGGGGAAGAGGGCGGTGAAAGATGAGCTGGCCTAAAAGAAGAGAAGAACAATGGATGTAGCTCCCCGCAAACTGTGCGGCATCTCACTTGGTGGCAATCGGACTGCTTGGACTCAGAGTGCGATGGTGTCTGAGTGGTCGGACGACGATGAGGCTCCAGCAGCTCCCCCTTCGAGCACTAAAGCGTCATTGAAGGGAGGGGAAGGAGTCCCTGAGCAGCAGGCGGAGAAGACGCCGACAACGGGGGCTACAAGACCTCCAGCCCAGGACACACGGGTTGACCCTAGAGCAGTGCCTGGGTGCTCGAGGAGGCAACACTAGTTTAGAACCGTTTATCGGGAAGCTAATGTGTAAGTATCTTTTCTTTGGAATCGATTATTGTCCAATCTTTATAGTGGTGGTGATCAATGGACTAATCTGATGCAGAACTAGGCGCGTGGAGGATCTAAATCCTTTAGGCCAGACTGGTGAGCAGCCAGGGGCCAGTCTCGGCATGGAGATAGAGTCCCTAGGCGCTCGTTAGTTTGTGAGGGATTCGACCACCGCTGCTGATGGAGTTGGAGGTGGAGAGCGGTTGGTGATTCGTCAGAGACGCTAGGAGCAACGGCGAGAGCCACCGTGTCTTCGAAGGTGGGAGCAAGAGCTACTGACGCCATGCTAGAATCTAGGGTGCAGAGGCCGGTAGTGTTGGAGGAGCAAGCGGCGCGCCCTGAGATGCCTTAGGGCGTGGTCGGTCGCTCTGTGCGGCCATCGAGCCCCCAAGGAGCGCCACCGGCTGTGGAGTAAGAAGACAAGGTCGAGGAGATTGAGCGTGAAGGACCATGACCTCAAGCCATCTATATCCTCCACAAGCAAGGAGAGGAGATTATGGTCGTAGAAGAGGAAGACACCACCAGGGAGGTGAAGAGGCTACGGTCCACCCTTTCCACAGCTATGAAGCAAATTGAGGTTAGTATTGCGTCAGCGGTGTCCATCTTTGGCGTTGGAGACTATGATCTTTTATAATCTTGTTGCTTTGCAGGGCATAGCGCGGACTGCCAAACAATGGCAGTAGTTGATCAAAAGGATGGAGCCCCTCGCCGAGGAGAATGAGAAACTGAAGGAGGCGGTGAAACTGATGGAGAAGAACATCCAGAGGGCCCAGCACGAAAGCGATCTTGCTAAATCAAATGCGAAGGACCTAGAGTACCAAAAGGGCATCTTATCTGAGCAGTTGAAGACTGTCACCGAGCTGCTGGAGCGCACCTCCGAGAAGCTAAAAAGTGTTTCTAAACAGCTGGGGCGCACCTTCGAGCAGCTGATAAGTGTCTCCGAACAGAAGAAAGGTATTATGGATCGGTGAATTTGTTCTGTATTGCCGAACAGTCTTGATGTTGTCGATCGTTGCGTTTGTAGAGCAAGATGCGGAGTGAGGTAGAATCGCCTAAAATAACGCACTTACGGAGGTGCTCATCTTCCACTAGACCCTAAGCACCCCAAAAGCAAACTACCTCGGGTGGGTTCTGTCGGGCACACCCCAAGGGAGAGCCCGAATAATCCACATTTTTTCCACAGGATCCAATAATGAGAACGAGTTTACATTGCTTAGTCCATTTCATACATCTAGAGTTCTTAGAAATGCATTATTACATTACCAAATTCAGAGTGCGGAAGATTAACAGCGGGATGAAAATAAACATCTATCGATAAAAAACAAGGATCCATCTATGCCCACCAGAAGAATCCTTCACACAATGGCTACTCCTCAAGCCGTACCTGCAACAAGGGTAAATAAACCCTGAGTACATAATGTACTCGCAAGACTTATCTGACTAGTGGGAATAATTTCTCGACTCCAGGGGATATGATAAGCTTTATGGGTTGCTGGTTTCCTTTTTGTAGAAAGCAATATTAATAGTGAATCTTTATTTATGTTATTATTAGCAGTCATGATTAATTCATTATCTAACCATTCTATGTAAGCACCTGTTCTACTTTCAAGCAAGGGTTGAGCAAACAGTTCTATTTCATCACCTTTCATCTTTCAGTTCTTACTACGGTGCTAGAGTGTATACAAGCCATATCAGACCGCTGGCAATTCATGAATCAATGTGCCCAGCTGGGTAACCTAAAATACACGCCCCGCTTGTACCCTAGGCATAATCAGGACCAACCCACTACTCTCTTGTCACGAGGTCTAGGTCCTCGTCCAAACTTGGACTCCAAGCCCCCGCTCCTGAGTACCGGACTCAGTGTGGTGCTTAGACCTCCACCATCCCTACCTCCAATCAGTCGGTCTAGAAAGAGCTAGAACCCACGATAAGATAGCAACAAGCCTTCCCTGCGCCCATACACAAGTATGTGCTCGGGATAATAAGTTTGTGACTTGCCTAGAATCCAATGCAACGACCAGTCCTTAATCAACACAGATAGAGAAAAAGTGTAACCAAGCTATGCCCCATTAGCCGTAGGACACAACCTCTTACACACACCAATACCCAAACCATATCCCTGCCCCGTCTCTATTTTTCTTTTCCACCATTTTATCATGAGTGATCTTAATAATCACGTATTGTGAGTAACTGCAGGTTACTCACGCTACTAAAATCCTGAGCATAGCAGCTACTCAACCTATATTAGTAGGACTCATAGGAAGGTATATCTATGCATGTAGTTTCCATAAAATGCCTATAACATAAATGCACATCATATATATATTCAGTGATCATTCAAAATAAGGGTTATGCACCGAGGCTTGCCTTGGGCAGGTGGGGTGTCAACAAAGTCAGCAACAGATGGCTTCAGGGCTCCCTCCTGTATGAGAATCTCCTCCTCGTATTCCTTGATGATCTCCTCGTACTCCTGTTCGCCCGTAGGCACGAACTCTACCAACTCATTATCTACATGCATGAAATGATGATGCAACAGTTAGTAATACGGCAACAACAACTCTTAAAATAAGAATACACCTATCAAACTACTAATCTAGTCCTACCGACTAAGATGCTAAGCTGCCTATCATTTCCACTAAAAGATATGAACACTTCATGTATTAACTTACCAACTAAAGGCATTCTCACTCTTAATACCAATTTACTATATATATATTAAAGCAAGGAGTACTAGCTACTCTATTTATCAACCTACTCTAGGGCTACAAAATTTACAGTGAGCACATAATAATCTAATGAACCTACTATAAAAATTTTATGGCTAAAGCTATCACTAATTTGCCATAAAAATTGCTACAAATATTAAGCTAAATAATACTAAGCTTTCCTAAATGAATTAATGAATCTATCATTATCATAGATAACTATAAACTAACTATACCAACAGATAGATAGCATTTTTGTGAACCTAACAAATTTTGTTTCACTATTTTTGGACACCTACAGAATTTACTATAATTTTACAAAGATCAGTTCAAAACTAAATTGAATAAACCTTTGTTAATTTACTGGAAAAAGGAAAACTGAAATCCACTGTGTGGCCTGTGGGTGAGCGGCGCGGCCCACTCCCACGCATCGCACGCGCACGCGACCCACCAGTGCGGCCCATCCGAGCAACAACGGCCCGCGATGGGAAGACCTGCGCGCTACGGTTATTTTGTGAAAACGTCCTTGACCTACCGGTGAATCACCCTGAGACCCACGGGACTATTCCTATAGTTAGCTATTTGGAAGATAAGCCCTCGAAACAAACTGTCTTTACCATGGCCGGGCCCTCGGGCACCCGCGCGTGCACCGGCGCGGCGACGCTGGCACTGGGCGGTCACGCTGGCCAGCCTAGCCCCTCCCCGCCCCTGATAGCGAGCCGATGCTCACCTTGATGCGAACGCGAGGCGATGGGCGGTGAAGCGGTGAACAAAGACGCGGTCCCAAGCTCCCTCCATGGCGGCGGGCCTCCTGCAGTGGCGGCGACCATGTTCCCATGAGCTCAGGCACAATCGAGACTAAAGGACTAGAGGTTGGGCATTAGCAACTCACCCAGAACCTACCAGACGTGATGGCTTGACCGGAGACGGGCCGAGTGAGTCCGGCCACGCGTGCACGGCAAACATGGCGATGGCCGCGGTGGCACGACCGCGTCAATAGCGCTAGGCAGGCAGTAGCAGTGCAACTAGGGGTGCGTATGGGGTGGAGGACTGCAAGGCGAGGCTGAGGGCGCAACCAATTGGACTCAAAAGAACCAGGCGGGTAATGCCCACTACAACGGCGTCTACGCCTTTATTGGCGCGACGGCGGGCGCTGGCTCCAAATTGGAGCTTGCCACGATACGATGCGACACGGTGTGGGGTCGGTTGGCCAGCAGACTTGAAGACGAAGTTGGATGCACGCTGAATTGAATGGACACGACCACACCGTGCCAAATTGAAGGCGCGGCCTGGCTGGACTGGCAGTAGAGGGGGAGGGGAAATGGATGGAATGGGGCTGGTTGCTGCCCCGAGCCTTAGCGGGACGTGACGACCACACCCGAGCAATCATTGCGAGCCAGTGCAGCCAAGAGAGGGGGAACACCCACGTGCGGGTGGTGGCAACGCAGTGGCGCAGTCGTGGTGCCATTAATGGCGAACGACAAGCTACGCCATAGCAAGACCACGTGCACTAAATCAAAACGGTAGCGACACAGAGGTGCAGGCGGACGCGTGTGTTGCGTGCAGTGGTGCGATGGTGACAATGCAGGGTAGCATGGTGATAGGACGGTGGCGCAACAATGATAGCGGCAGAGCAGAGTGGCCAATCCCGTTGGCCCCAGTGTCTCGCCGAGCATGGCGATGCACGTGAGTGCGTGCGTGTGTCACTTGCTTGGGCACGGCAGCGGCGATGCGAGGCATGCACGGTGGTGTGCGCGTGCGTCAGGCAAGCCAGCGCTACAACGCCAAGCCGAAGCATGGTGACCGCGCCCAGACGCTAACACCGACTGGAAACGTGCCATGCACAATTTTTAAAGCGCCCCAAAAATCAAATTCATTACTTGAAACGTCGAACCACCTATTCTATAGTCAAGAGGGCATGTTAGGCTATCAAAACCAGCCATGAAACCACACCACTAATTAATCCAATTCGCCTACAAAAATTACCAAACTTGGCCTCGTCAAACCGTTTTCTGACTTAGGAAATTCGACTAAGTCTTGATCGAATTTGCGTCAAATTCGATTTCTAAGCTATTAATCATGCTAGCTAGTGAATTCATTTCTCGATTGCAGGTATTTCATTGTCACCTACAAAGTTTGTACCACAAACTTTATTAAAGTTCTATATATGCATTCTATAGCATTTTCGCTTAATAAAAATTGATTTAAAACCCTAAGTAATATAACTTGACTATGGAATGTAGCTTTCATTTCGTGTTTCCGTTGATTGATTCGAGTTACAGAAATTGATTTACACACTATTTTACATACACTATCACATAAACATGATGCCCATGCAGTGTTTTAGCAAAAGATTACAAATCTACCCCCCTAAAATAAAATCTCGACCCGAGATTTCATGTGTCTAGTGTGAGAAAAGAGATAATAATTACATTTCAATGTAGACAACTACCTTGGTGTCTGTAGAATACCGTTGAAGAACCAAGGTGCAGTTCGATGTGCTGGAGCTGGAGCCAAAAATCCAGAGGGGAAAACTTGACGCCATGGTGGCCAGAGTCAGGCCGGTGCTTGACTATATCAACGTGGAGGTAGCTCCTTGGCCGAACGACAAGCCACCTCGTCCGAACACCATCATTGATAGGTGCAAGGCGGCATGGGAGAACTTTAAAGGCCTCAACCTAGACATAGCTGTCTTCGTCGTAACACATGCCCTGGCGGTGGTTTGGTCTCACAACCCTGCCATCAATCTTCAAGCGATAGGGGTCAGATTCGCTAGAGGGACAGGTGCAGCAAAGCAGGAGTAGCTGAAAGATGAGGTGGAGGACACGGTGAAGAGGCTGACCGGCGATGTCAATCTATTTGGTGAGGTAGACAGTGAGGGCCAAGCTCAATAACCTGAGTAGAGAGGAACCTGTATGAAACATCTAGAAAGGGGAGTTAAATGCACGAGGGCCTAAGCAAACATTTGTGTATTTGTATAAATGTTGTAAGTAGACGATATGTGCATGTTCAGGCGGCTTGCTAGAGCTTACAGTGAAAAAGAGACATGCTGCTAACCCTAACACGTTTATATGTGGCATAAGTAGCGTTCGAGCAGTTAGTTCGTTACTAGGCTCTTGGCCTTGGCTAGCCCGTATTCCATAACGTTGAGTGCTAGAGCCCGTGCACGTGTAGGAGGAACAGACATGACCGAGGAACCATAGCCGACCACCCATAATGCAGAGCGCTGGAGCCTATAGCACATATAGGGAGAGATCGAAGACAGGGTTTTCTCCAAAGAACACAAAGCGGAACATTTGCTGCTCGATGGTTGATGGAATATCTTAGAGATATTTTAGTATGGAGAAGCGAGGCGAAGCGTTTATGGAGATCATGTATAATTGTCGGAGTTTATGGAGGTGTACCTTAGAGCTGGTGATCGTAAATGGAGATTAAACTAGAGTGGAGTAATAATGGAGACAATTTACGGCAATAAAAACTTCATTCATTATGGAGTGAAGAGTACATATCTGCAGTGTTTCAAGGATAGAAACGTATAAGGTGCTCAATGTGCCACGAATTGGGGATATCGATTCTCTCCATGTCGCCTAGCTGGTAAGACCCTGGTCGGGTAACCTCTTTGACCATGTAAGGCCCTTCCTAGGGGGGAGAGCTTGTGCATCCCTTCGGTTTTCTGCTTTCTACGGAGAACGAGGTCACCGACCGCAAATGAACGACCTTTGATATTGCGATTGTAGTATCTTCGCAGGCCTTCTAGGTATTTGGCTATGTGGATGCAAGTGATCAGGCGTTCTTCTTCGGCTCTGTCGACGTTCTCTATCCGAACTATAGCGGCTTGCTCTTCATTATAATGTTCCACCCTAGGTGCTCAGAAGGCAACATCCGTAGGAAGTATGGCTTCTGAGCCATAGACAAAAAAATATGGAGACACACCGGTGCTATGACTAGCTTGAGTGTGCAGTCCCTAGACCACAGCTAGGAGCTCTTTGAGCCATCTATCCGAATGCTTTTCCTCTTTCTGGTATAGTCTCTTTTTGAGGGCATCGAGGATCATGCCGTTCGCCCGTTCGACCTGGCCGTTGGCTCTAGGATGGGCAACAAAGACGTATTTGATGGAGATGCATCGATCTTCATAGAAGTCCCAAAAATGGTGATCAGTGAATGCAGTTTTGAGGTTGGTAATAATGTTGTTTGGGAGACTGAATCTATGGATGATATCTTGGAAGAGCTCGATTGCCTTCTTTGTAGTGGCTGAAACAAGTGGCTTGTATTTGATCCACTTGGAGAACTTGTCAATGGCGATGTATACATACCGAAAACCGCCTGGCATAGGCTTGAAAGGCCCAATCATGTCCAGTCCCCAGCTTGTAAAAGGCTAAGAAGCTAGGATGGTCTGTAATTCCTGCGTCGGCATGTGTATTTGCTTGGCGAAAAATTGACATCCTTCACAGCATCGGACGAGGTCTTCTGCGTCAGCGATAGCCGTGGGCTAGTAGAAACTAGCTCGGAAAGCTTTGCCGACCAGGTTTCTAGAGGCTGCGTGATTGCCACAGGAGCCAGAGTGAATTTCAAGAAGTAATTTCACTCCCTCTTCTTGGGTGATACATTTCTGCAGTATCCCTTCCTTAGCGCTTCTCCTCATCAAATTCCCATCTACCAGCATGTAATGCTTGCTGCAACAGATGAGGCATTCGGTTTCGGTCTTATCCACAGGTACATCGGTGTTGGTGAGGTACATGACGAACTATTCCCTCCAATCTATGACCGGTGAAGGTACTGTAAGTACTAGCTGCTCGGCGGGGGGATTTCTTGAACTTCCTTCTCTTCCTTAATAGACGACATGAAGAGGTCTTGAATGAAGACCCTAGGCGGAATCACGGTGCGAGAAGAGCCTATCTTAGATAGGTGGTTGGCGAGCTGATTTTGGTCTTGTACCACGTGGTGGTACTCGATACCGTAAAACTTTCCTTCGAGTTTCCTGATCTCAGCATAGTATGCGTCCATCTTCTCACTAGAATAGGACTAGTCTTTGTTGACTTGGTTGATGACTAGCACGGAGTCTCCGTATACCATGAGGCGTTTGACACCGAGCTCGATGGCTATACAAAGTTCGTGGAGGCATGCTTCATATTCCGTGGTGTTGTTGGAAGCTAGAAAATGAATTCAGAGGACGTATCGGAGCTTGTCCTTAGTCAAAGTAATAAACAAAATGCCAGCGCCAGCACCATTAATGTTGAGGGCATCGCCGAAATACATTATCTAGTGCTCGGGGCAAGTAGCGGGGATGGTCTCTTGGATCTCAGTCCACTCAGCGATGAAGTCAGCCAGCGCCTGCGACTTAAGGTTGGCCTGCTCCTGAATTCAATGGAATAAGTGCCGAGCTCGACTGCCCATTTGATGATGTGGCCATTGGCCTCTTTATTGCGGAGGATGTCCCCTAGAGAGAACTTGGTGACCACGATGTTCTTGTAGTACTCAAAGTAATGGCGGAGCTTGCGCGACATGACCAGAATGGCATATAATAGCTTTTGAACCTAAGGGTAATGAGTTTTGGACTCATTAAGGACCTCACTAATGAAGTAGACCAGACATTGTACCTTATAGGTGTGTCCAACTTCCTCGCGCTCGACGATGATAGCTGTGCTAATGACGCGAGAAGTGGCTGCGATGTAGATCAATAGGGTTTTGTCTGGTTGAGGCGCCATCATGATCGGAGGCTTCGTTAAAAATGACTTGAGTTGCTCAAAGGCTGTATCAGCTTCCTCTGGCTAGGAGAAGCACTCGGAGGCCTTGAGTAGTTTGAAGAATGGTAGTCCCTTTTCACCGAGGCGTGATATAAAGCGACTGAATGCACCCTGTGAGCTTCTATATATCCTTTACGCAGGTTGGCCATTTCATATTGGTGATGGCACAGACCTTGTTAGGGTTGGGTTTGATATCGCGGGCACTAATAATGTAGCCCAGGAGTATGTCGGATGGAACTCTAAAGATGCACTTTGAAGGGTTCAACTTCCATCTGTATCTTTTCAGGTTGGCGAACGTTTCTTCGAGGTCGACGATGAGACTGTCGATGGTTTTGGATTTGACAACCACATCGTCAATGTAGGCTTTGATGTTGTGGCCAATCTATTGGTCAAGGCACATCTGGATGGCCCTTTGGTAGGTCGCCCCGGCGTTCTTGAGTCCGAAAGACATGGTGGTATAGCAATACGCATCAAAAGGCATTATGAATGATGTTTTGATCTGGTCGTGTTCTTTGAGGGATATCTGGTGATCGCCAGAGGACCAGTCAAGGAAGGAGAGGAGTTTGTAGCCGGTGATGGAGTCTATAACCTCGTCTATCCGAGGCAGATCGAAGGGTTCTTTAGGGCAGTGTTTGTTGAGATCAGTGTAATCAACACACATCCTCCATTCTTTATTCTTTTTTTGAACAAGAAGTGTGTTTGCTAACCACTCACAATGATACACTTCTTTAATAAATCTGGTTGCTAGGAGCCATTTTATTTCTACCCTAATAGCCTCCTTCTTGTCTGGCATGAATCGTTGGGGTTTCTGCTTGATCGTCTTGGCGGTCGACGAGACATTCAACAAGTGCTCGATCTTCTCCCATGGTACCCCCCGACATGTTTGTAGGTTTCTAAGCAAACATGTCGGCGTTGGCACGTAGGAAGGAGATGAGCGTGCTTTTCTATTTGGGGTCAAGATGAGCCCCAATCTTGGTGATCTTGGTGGGGTCATTGAGGCCGAGGCCGACCTCCTTTGTTTCCTTGGACTTAACGGAGGCACGAGGAGGCTCCAGCACTAGGATCTCTAGGTCATCGATGGGTACCGTCTTGGCATTGTTGACCACGCTAGCCATCTAGATGGAGAGGTCGGTGGCTTCGGCGAGTGATGTGCACACGCCTATGCAACGCATGTAGCAAGTTTTGTGGCCCGATCTTCTCGTAGGATCCACGAACTTGATAACTTGTCGCTACGTGACCTAGGTAGTGCACCGCGAGGCTATCCACGCGATGAACTACCAAGACAATCACCTTTCCACATACTGATGAAACAGCCCATGCAATCATGCCCTATAGATGTGAAGGCACAAACTGGGTGAACCGCAATTCGGCGTTCTACAACTCCCTCAGGAATCGAAACAACAAGTGTTGCAAGCCTCTCGAGACTCACGCATAAACAAAACTCCATGAGTTTGCGTATTCTGAATTCAGCTAATCAAGATCTAACCTTTCATTGTCTAGTACAAGATATATATAGGGATAGGGATGTTCAGCTTGGAGTAAATGGCAGCATGCGTATGCACCAGTGGATTTCGTGGCTGGTTCGCACGTCTTTCAGCTTCTAATAGCAGTTACTAAAATGAGCATAACTCTTTATTGGGAAGTCCAAATAATGAGCCGTTTGATGGGCTGGAAAGTAGACTTGAAGATGCTTCCATCCACATATAGAACACCGTCTAACTCCTTGTATTCTATCCATGGTGATGCTTGGAATTCATACCATGTATCAGTCATCTAGCTTCTGGTTGCATTTCCATGCAAAGGTGATGAACCACCATTTTATTCTTGCACACCATAGGCTTCTTGGTTCAAATGTCCAGAGGCTTGAATCCATCTTCATCCCATGTGGGTTCATACACTCCATTATTCCTAAGGACATTAAAACAAGAACTCAAAAGCATAGGCTCATTCAACATAAACTGATTATTAAACATAAGGTTAGCGTTCACCTGAGAATGAATTTCCTTCTCCAATTGTTTAGCTCTACTTCTTGTAATTGGGCCAGCTTTATCAAGTGGAGTTTCATTTGAAGATGAGTGAATGCTAGGAATGTCCTCATTAGCCTCCCCCTCTTGGGAAGGAGTCGTCCTTGACTCAGGCTCACCAGGAAATGGAAGCAAGTCTTTGACATTGAATGTGGTACTCACATTGGAATATTCAGGTGGCAGCTCAAGTTTGTAAGCATTATCATTTATCTGTTGGAGAACCTTGAACGGACCATCACCCCTAGGGGATAACTTACTCTTACGCTGTTGGGGAAAGCGATCCTTGCGTAGATGCAACCATACAAGATCTCCTGGCTGGAATGTAACCTTCTTCTTACCTTTGTTTACTTGCTTTGCATTTTGTGCTGATTTCTTCACAATATTCTTTCTTGTCCCCACATGTAACCGCTTGATAAAGTCTGATCTTTTCATAGCATCCAAGTTAACTTGTTCCTGTAATGGTAAAGGCAAAAGATCCATGGGAGTATGCGGTTTAAACCCATAAACAATTTCAAATGGACAAGAGTTTGTTGTAGAATGGACTGCCCTGTTATAAGCAAATTCAACATGTGGAAGGCAGTCTTCCCAGAGCTTCAAATTCTTTTTCAACACAGCACGCAACATGGTTGACAAGGTACAGTTGACAACTTATGTTTGCCCATCCATTTGTGGATGATAAGTGGTTGAAAATAACAACTTTGTGCCAAGCTTAGCCCACAATGTCTTCCAAAAGTAGCTGAGAAATTTTGTATCCCAGTCTGAAACAATAGTCTTTGGAACTCCATGTAAATGAACGATCTTCCTGAAAAACAAATCAGCAATGTGTGAAGCATCATCGCTCTTATGACATGGGATAAAATGTGCCATTTTAGAAAAGCGATCTACAACAACATAAATAGAATCCCTCCCCTTCTGAGACCGAGGTAACCCTAGAACAAAGTCCATAGATATATCTTCCCAAGGTACATGTGGAATAGGTAATGGAGTATATAAACCATGGGGATTGAGGTGGGACTTAGCTTTCAAGCAAACAACACAGCACCCAACGTGCCGCTGGACATCACGTCGCATATGTGGCCAAAAGAAATGATCAGAGAGCATGTCCAATGTCTTTTTGACACCAAAATGACCAGCCAGTCCACCTACATGTGCGGTCCAATTACAAGAAGTAGAGCTAAACAATTGGAGAAGCACCTGGTACCAAATCAATTTGATGCTCAATTCCATGGAGTGGAGGAAGTCTAGCTAGTATCTCATCGGGAAAACATCTTCGAAGTCCTGTAAGAGATCAAGAACAATACTAGGCAGCGATGAAGGTAAATCGTTAGTTGAAAGTAGGACCTCCTTGTGCAAGAGCACAAAGAATGGGGTTGTGGTGTTTCTCACTTCTCTCATATCACTCTTGCTTACAAAGAGACACTCAGTGTGGTGTGGCTGTTTAGGATTGGCATGAGTCTTTATGTGGCTGGATGGGTTAGAACTCTCTCCCTTACTTGTGTTGGGGATCTCACTCAATTTTCTTTTGTCAGATTCCTCTCTTTTCTTGCGAGCCATATCTGAAGCATGTATCTCCTCTGGAGATAATGGAATAAGAACCACCTTCTTGTCATTGTGAATGAAAGTGTGTTTGTTAGACCATCCAAAATGCACCGAGTCCACATCAAATTGCCAGGGCCGACCAAGCAGCAAATGGCATGCTTGCATGGGGACAATATCACAATCCACCTCTCCATGATAATCACCAATGGAAAATGACAAACGAATCATGGCTGAAACCTTAACTGTCCCAGAATTATTCAACCATTGCATATGGTATGGATGTGGATGGCGATGTGGCTGCAAGCCAAGCTTCTCAACAAGCAAAGCACTAATAATATTTTTGCAGCTCCCACCATCTATGATGAAACAGCACACTTGTCCTTTCACTTTGCATCTGGATTGAAACAAATTATGGCGTTGTCCTTGTTCAGTAGCAACAAATTGAGTGGAAAGAACTCGCCTCACCACCAAAGAAGGAGATGGTGTGTTCATTATAGAACGCGTCAAATTAGGAAAATCAGCAAGCAACTCATCAAAATCATCACTAGTAATCTCGTCGAAAGATGGAGAAACATCTTATAATAGGCCATTGTGAGCAAAAGTTGGAATAGGTTGAATGGCTAAACAATTTAGACCTAGCTCAAATGTACCATCCTCTGCTGAATACTCACAAGTGTCAAGATTAAGATCTGCAAATACATTGTTAAACTCATCCTCCTCTTCACTTTGGGAATCATAAGAACCATCAGCAAGTGCAATAATAGTACGACGATTGGGACATTCAGCTTGCTTATGCCCATGACCACCACACTTAAAACACTCAATCTTGCTTGTCTTGCGTTGGGTGGCTGCAGTAGAAGAAGTGGGATGACTTGAACTCACAGCTTTACCTTTCACATCCAATTGTTTGGAAGAAGTTGGAAGATATCTATTTGCTCCACGAGATGAAGATTTGGGCATTGCAGCTCCTTGCTGTTGGAATTGAGGTGTGACATCCCCTTGCTGTTGGGAATGACACCATGAAGCATTGTATTTGTAAGACGTAGCAATTTGCCTTTCAGCCCTCTTTGCAAAATGAACCAACTCGGTGAGACATGTGTAGGTTGTCATATCCACTTTATCAGCAATGGGTTTATTGAGGCCAAATAGAAACCGAACCATTGTGGATTCCTCATCTTTAGTTATCCCTGTACGAAGTACACACATTTCCAATTCTTAAAAATATTCATCAACAGTACGAGTACCTTGCACAAGATGTTTCAGCTTCAAATGTAGATCATGAGAGTAATATGCTGGAACAAATCGACGTCGCATTTCTCTCTTCATGTCTTCCCAAGTTATACGAACATGCCCAACTCTCTAATATTCAGTATGGACCTGATTCCACCAAGTTATGGCATAGCCTTTAAACTCAATGGCTGCAAGCTTTGCCTTCTTTTCAGCAGAGTATTCATACAAATCAAATATTTGTTCCACCTTGGTCTCCCATTCAAAATAAGCATCAGCATTCTCCTATTCGCTGAAAGGGGGAATAGACACTTTCACGTTTCTTAAACCATCATCATTACGACGACGATGGCGGTCACGATAACCATGATGGCCACCACCATGTCGATGATCATCCATGTCGAACAACATATCATCATCACCATCATAATCTCTACCTCCAACTAGAATGTGCTGAGCACGACCAAAACCATGGCCAAACCCACCACGTCCATGTCCATGACTAGCGGCACGACGTGGTGCCTCGTTATCCTCATTGTCATCATCCTCATTTGGTGGTGGTTCTCTATGAGGCATGTTCAATTGGAGAGTTTGTAGTTGTTGCATCAAATCATTCATTTGTGTACGTAGCTCCTGGAATTCCTCCACCGAAACAGCGGCACCATCTCCACGTCCTGCCATATTAGTAGAGGGGGAAAAAGGACAATATATATGTGGAATATATGTGGAATCACTCCCTCACCACTTGCTGAACAAGTTCTTTCTCTTCCTGGAAAGGGCAAGAACCGAGGCTGCAATCTATAGTGGAAGAGTGAAGAGACTACGGTGCAACAACTCATGGTGCTTTTAAGTGGAGCTTGGTGGGGTAATATGTAAATGGAATGCGCTGAAATGTAGTAATGCAAAACCGAATAATAATCCAAGAACTCAAGTCTAAGTTGCTGAATATAAAGGAAAAGATGCTCAAAGAAAGGAACAAGATGTAGGAAGTGGATAGATGAACACCAATTGCACCAACCGAAACTTTTTGCTGCCCAAACCCCTTTGTGGTGTGCTGAACACAATTCTCTTTTATTTCTTTTCTTTCCTTTTTTTGAACAAGAACTCATTGTTTTCAGTCCTTCTTTTGACCCATATACATCTTTCCTTTTAACCTTTGTGAGAAATGCAGCACAACTTTCAACTAAAGGGGCACATAAGGATCAACTAAGATGGATAGTGCAGCACAAAAACAAGAAACTCGGGTGGGGATTTTGTGGCGGGTAGAAAACAAGGGTGGAACGGGTGGTTTTTTTAGTTATATATATGCAGCAAGCAATGACGATTAGAACAAGGGTGGGATGGGTGGGTACATGCAGCAAGCGATTTGATGATTAGAACAATGATAACAACTAGAATGATGTGGAAAAGAAAAATTCAGCAACTAGACAAATCTTAAAGGATTAAAACTCGATAAAGCAAACTACAAAATCAGTAGCACGTACGAATTTGGGCTGTAGGTTTTCTTTTTTGGCTATTAGTGGACAGTAGGTATATAAACTCTATCCTACCAAAAACAAGAACAATCCTAATGAGTAAACGGAGGCTCTGGTACCAGATGATGTGCACACGCCTATGCAACGCGTGTAGCAAGTTTTGTGGCCCGATCTTCTCGTAGGATCCGCGAACTTGATAACTTGTCGCTGCGTGACCTGGTGAAGAGGCAGTGCACCGTGAGTCTGTCCACGCGACGAACTACCGAGACAATCACCCTTCCACGTACCAATGAAACAGCCCACGCAATCACGCCCTATAGACGTGAAGGCACGAACTGGGTGAACCGCAGTTCAGCGTTCTACAACTCCCTCAGGAATCAAAAGAACAAGTGTTGCAAGCCTCTCAAGACTCACGCATAAACAAAACTCCATGAGTTTGTGTATTCTGAATTCAGCTAATCAAGATCTGACCTTTCATTGTCTAGTACAAGATATATATAGGGATAGGGACGTTCAGCTTGGAGTAAATGGCAGCATGCGCATGCACCAGTGGATTTCGTGGCTGGTTCGCGCGTCTTTCAGCTTCTAATAGCAGTTACTAAAACGAGCATAACTCTTTATTGAGAAGTCCAAATAATGAGCCGTTTGATGGGCTGGAAAGTAGACTTGAAGACGCTTCCATCCACATATAGAACACCGTCTAACTCCTTGTATTATGTCCACGGTGATGCTAGGAATTCGTACCATGTATCAGTCATCTAGCTTCTGGTTGCATTTCCATGCAAAGGTGATGAACCACCATTTTATTCTTGCACACCATAGGCTTCTTGGTTCAAATGTCCAGAGGCTTGAATCCATCTTCATCCCATGCTGGTTCATACACTCCATTATTCCTAAGGACATTGGAACAAGAACTCAAAAGCATAGGCTCATTCAACATAAACTGATTATTAAACATAAGGTTAGCGTTCACCTGAGAATGAATTTCCTTCTCCAATTCTTTAGCTCTACTTCTTGTAATTGGACCAGCTTTATCAAGTGGAGTTTCATTTGAAGATGAGTGAATGCTAGGAATGTCCTCATTAGCGAGGGTGAGACTCTCTATTTTGCAAGCGTAGGCGATGGAGAGGTTGGCCCATAGGGCCAAAACTCCTACAGGTGAGGGCATCTTCAATACCAGATAGGTGTAGTGCGGTATGGCTATGAACTTGGCCAGAGTTGGCTGACCAAGTATGGCGTGGTAGGCGGTGTTGAAGTCAGCGATGTAGAAGTTCATGTGGTCAATGCGGAAGTTGCTAGCCATGCCGAATTGTACCAGGAGGGTGATCTCTCCAAGCGGTTTGGATGCCCTACCAGATACCACACCCCAGAAGGAGGAATCAGAGGGAGTGAGGTCTTCTACTCCAAGGCCTAGCTCCTTTAGGGCTCTGGTGAAGAGGAGGTTCAGGGCACTTCCGCCGTCGACGAGTACTTTCCTAAAGAGTACTTTCTTGATGGTTGCATCAAGAACAAGGGGGAAACACCCTGTGTAATTGATGTCCGCCCACTGGTTGGCCCTACTGAAGGTGATGGGGACCTCAGACCAAGGGCGATAGCTGGGGTTGGCGATAACGTCTTCTGTGTTGACGACGAGCACCCGGCGGGCGGTGAGTTTTTAATCTCTTCTGCTCTCAACAGTGGCGAGGTCCCCGAAGATAGTGGCGACCACTATGTCATGATCCTAGAAGGCGTTATTGTTGTCCCCAAGTGGTCAGCGACCTCTGGCTCCGTTGTCGTTGTCATCGTTGTTCTTTTTGGCCTATAACTCCTTAGCCAAGCCAAGGCAGTCCTTCATCTTATGCTTGCTGTTCTTGTGGAGGGGGCATGGGCCTTCATGGATTTCCTTGTACTGCTCATTGTAGTTACGTTTGGTGTGAGGTTCGTCAATGGTGGCGACAATGTTGTCTGGTCGGCGACGGCGATACTGACCAGTTTTAGTCCCTTTTGGCCGGTCACGACCACTGTCATGATGGTGGCCATGGTCGTCGTAGCGACGGTCACTGTGGCATCATTTGTCGGGGCGCTCGTTGCTGCGGTGAGTTGGGCAGTGAGTGCCTGCATTCTCGTTGAAGCAAACTTAGGCCTCTTCAGCGTCGGCGTACTGATCGGCGATGGTGATCATCTCGCAAATCCCCTTTGGTGGCTTATGATTGAATTTGGAGCAGAGGTCATGGTGATGGAGTACTTTGACAAAGGCGGTGATGACTTCTGCTTCCGTGATGTTGGGAATAGAATTCCTCATCTCAGAAAATCGTCTGATGTAGCTACGGAGGAGCTCGGATAGTTTTTGATAAATGCGATTCAGATCATGCTTGGTGCCCGACCGAGTACACGTAGCCATGTAATTATCGGTGAAGGCCTCCTTCAACTGTTTCCAAGATCCGATGGAGTCTAGGGCGAGGCTCGTGAGCCAGTTCATTGCAGTTGGCATGAGCAGACGAGAACATGGTTTACCATGACACTGGTATCTCCCCCGGCGGCATGCACAGTGGTGGCATAAGCTTGTAGCCACTGTGTGGGGTTCATCCACCCCTCGTAGAGCTCGACCCCGGTGATTTTGAAACCATAGGGCCACTGGAGTGTTCGGAGTGCTCTCGTGAATGCTCGGGGCCCTTCGGGATCATCACCGTCAGTATCTACAGCATTACTGGCATTAAGTGGCTGGAGGGCTGCATCCGGATTACCGAACTCTTGCTCATATTCTTGACGCCGGCGTACTTCCTCTTCATGGCGAGAGAAGCGACGCCCGTCGATATGACGTCGCGCATCCTAGAGATTGTTGATGTGTGCTCAGACATCTTGATCCACTTCTTGGTCAAGTTGGCGAGGGTAGTTGATGTGGTTCCCCCTAGCTCCCCCTGGAGGGGTCGTCCATCATCACGATGTTGGTCAGTGAAACGGCTTCTGCCAGGGCGGTGATTGGATCTTGGCATGGCGGATCGGCGATTCAAGCTTGTGGAGCAGGAAGTTCCCTGATCCTGGCGGATCTCATTGACCTGGCAGTGCGCAGCTTTCAGCATTATGGTGACCTCAGCGACCTCTAGCGTTTGCTCGAGTCGAGCGAGCTCATTAACGGCCACGGCCAAGTTGGCGCTTGGGGTCTTGCAGACATCATGGCCGTCGACATGGACAAATTCATCGTCGAGGTTGCGGCGGAGTGGGCATGGCCTCCCTTGCGAGTCGAGCTATTCTCCGTTGTGAGCAGCCTCGGCTAACACAATGGTGGCCTCATTCGCTCGGCGCTGCGCACGGTTGGCGTTTCTATTGACACGAGCTGCGCGGTCCTCATCGGTTTCTCCATCCCATGGAGGGTTGTCGACGCTGACATTAAAAATCCCACCTCCTCAGAAGGGTAGGAAAGGAGATTAGACGGTGACGGTTTTGGAGACAGTCTCCATAGAGCCGTAGGACTCAGAGTCTGGATTTTCCTCCAGGATGGTGTGAAGGGATGCTTCAGGACGTCAGCCGATTTGCAGCATATTGACAGTCGGCGAGAGCTAGTCGGCGAGAGGATAGATGTCTCCCACCTGGTCGGCGAATTTGCCCCTTAGGGCATCCTGATGGATGGCGGCCATAACCCCTGGAGTTTCCTGATCAGCCTCCAATAGATCGGAATCGGAGGGTGGTCGGAGCTAAACCAGAGTGGTCAGAGCCGATTCCACGATGGAGACGCAGTCAGTGAGCTTCTGGCCAACCTGATCGATGGATGCGATCAGATCATCGTTGCTGATCTGCTTCCTCAGGTAGCGGGGGAGTAGGCGGCGAGTTGTCGGTGAAGATGACCTTGGAGGTGGTTCCGAGATCAGATCTGCCGTTGCAGGTGTTGGTGTGGTTGGCGCAGAATCGATCTGCACCGGCTCGATGATCTCTCCATCTCCGTCAGCATTGATGACCTAGGAGTTCGATCCGACCATAAAGATCTGGTTGGGCTTTGGGGAGGATGAAGAGCCTGCAAAACATACCATCTTGTTCGTCACGGAAACAGCACACACACACCCCTACCTGGTGTGCTAACTGTCGACGAAATCTGGTCGGCAGTCCTTCGAGGGGTATCCCACGAAGGTAGATTGATCGGTAGAGGTGTGCGTAATCAAGAACAAGAAGACAATAGAGACACAAGAGTTAGACAGGTTCGAACCGTCAGCATGACGTAATACCCTACTCATGTGGTCTGTTGGTTTGTATTTGCTATCGTATAACATTGTGTGTGTTTTGAGGGGGTCCCTTACCTGCCTTATATAGCCGAGTGTAGGGTTACAAGTCGGTTAGATCTAGGAGATAACCGGTAAGTAATAACATATTACAGGAATCATGGGATTGAACATATCCTAACAGATCTCGTAGCATCTTCAGGATATCGCCCTTGATGTCTTGCTGTACACGCCGAGCGGTACCATGCAACGTAAGTCTTCGTCTTGTGGGCTGGACCGCCCCTGGGAGCGCAGCCCATGTAGTTTGCTGTGGGTATCCGAGGTCGTACCCCCATAGATGACGGTGGCTCCGTCGTACGGAGCAGCGATGGCGGCGGTGGTGTTTGCGAGCGAGAGAGAAAGAGAGCGACCGAGCAAGAGAGGGCAGATACGGAGGTGGGTCAGATGTGGGGAGGGCAGATGCGAGCAATTATTGAGGGGCATCCCCCGTCACCTGTGCACTTTAGTCCCTTTGAGCTTTTCTTGGGTGATTAGTGTGACTAAACCATATGATAGTGTTGATGTGAATTGATTTCTGGTTTTTATTTCATCATATTTTGTTGATGATTTTCTAATAATCGGAGATTGTAATTTGCAATACTTACATACATCTTTTAAGGCCTTGTTTAGTTGGCCAAAGTTTGGAAATTGGGTTACTGTAGCACTTTCGTTTTTATTTGACAATTAGTGTTCAATCATGGACTAATTAGGCTCAAAACGTTCGTCTCGTAATTTCCAACTAAACTGTGCAATTAGTTTTTTCGTCTACATTTAATGCTCCATGCACGTATCGCAAGATTCGATGTGATGATTACTGTAGCACTTTTTGAAAAAAGTTTTTGGTAAACAAAGCCTAATTTGCCATTTCTTGACGTAGAGCCTCCCTACTTTATTTCTCGGTCCTCCTGCACCATTCTGTCGTTCGAATCTGTGCTGGGGCCGGGTGGTTTAGGTGGTGCCCACATCGTGCTGCGTGCCCCCTTGCTGCTTTTCCGTACGGCACATACGCGCCCGGCCGCCACAAAACGACAAGACGAGCAGGGCGATCCCTATGCGAGGAGGACCCACCTCCATGCATGCATGCATGGCACCATGCATGTGTACGCAGCCGGCAGCCTCATACGTCATGCATGGCCCTGGACCCTGGTTGAAGTCACCGCCCTCCGCCTCGACACCATTCCTAGTGGTGTCAACATGAAACTAGTATATGCCAAGACGGGGCGGATGGTTGCTGCGATTGATAAACCGACGTATGCTGATTTGTTATGAGAAAAAAACACTATACCATATGTCATAAGCTGTTCAAGCGAACAGGCCGTTTCAATGACGTGATTCCACTATTCCAAGGCATAGCTCCAGAGCCAGGTGTACATTATTGAGGGTTCTCCGAGCGATGATCCTGTCCTACGGTGGCAATGCAGTGTCGACTCTGGCTACCATGGGACAGATGAAGAAGTGGCAGAGCTGGGGGTGTTTGCAGCATTTTCAGTCAAGGTCACCTGGAGACCGTACAACAAAAAAAACCTGGTTGCTGAAAAAATAATAATTTACTAATGTTAGTTATGTTGTGTGTTAATTAAGCAAATGAGATTATGCGAAAAAAAGCAAATGAGATCTTTGGTTGTGTAACCTAATTACTTGCCGTTCAATCATATCGTTGAGCATATATTGTTGGTGGTTTGCTACAGCTTGACTTATTATTTATTCTACCTACACTATGTAAAAAATTAATCGAACCAATATGATATACTTAATAAATATATAAAGGGAACGACCGGCTGACCGAGTGGTCAGTGTAGGCTCAGTATCTCCGTCCCCTCCAGGGTGGTTAGAGTTCGAGTCCCGAGGGACTCACTTTCGTGGCTTCGATCGGCCACAACGATCGGAGGGGGAAAACCCTCTCGTCTACCCCACATCCAAAGCACAGGTCTGTGACCTGCTCATGTCACGGAGCTACGGTGC
The DNA here is from genome assembly GCF_019320115.1 of Miscanthus floridulus. Lineage (NCBI taxonomy): Eukaryota > Viridiplantae > Streptophyta > Magnoliopsida > Poales > Poaceae > Miscanthus > Miscanthus floridulus. Next base: position 69,548,908 of record NC_089594.1, read on the forward strand.
CGCTGTGTAAGGGTGAGGGCAGTGGTTCGGAGGTTTTCTCGATCTACGTAAGAAGATCTTCTTCTTAAGCCGGAATACCTAGGGCTATCTAGCCACCGCGGATCGATCGAGTTTTTTAATCAATATATAACTTATGCTGTTAAAGAACTAAAATATCTTATTTGTTAAGTCGATTATCATGTCTTTCTTCATGAGGTAAGTGAGATGTTTAAGATGGTGGATGTATAGGAGATTTAACTATTTGACATTGAACTAATGACAGGGGCGAAGCCACATTGATCTTGCCTGGTGCCCAGGCACCAGGGTAAGAAAAAAATTACCACTAACTAGATAAATTTTCACCATGTATTGCTACCAGATTAATGCATATGTCTCCTTAGCGGTGTACCACCATAAATTTAGAGTTGGCTTCGCCCCTGCTAATGAGCGGTTCCTTGTATTGTATGCTCCTCTAATAAATTTCAAACTCTCTTATTTGACACTGGGTGTCTGGGTCAACTTTTGGTTGCTAAAAAATGACAACGGTGTCTGGGTGTATGCCATCCATTTCTCAGTACCAACGGTTTTAAGTGGCACTGGGTAAGACAGTTTTGCTCCACAACGTGACCAAAGTTACTTGTACGAGACCGGAACAGATTTGTCGTCCATATTGCAGGAAAAAAAAGGGTGTGCTTATACAGGACCAACGCAGGACCACTTCAGGGGCATTGTTGGGCATCATTGTATTCAAATGCGGCAAGCAGGTAGTTGGTGCAGATTACGATCTCGCCGATAATAAATAAGAAAATATGTGTGCTTTTTATCCCCGTCATGCATCATGTGCCATCAGCTACGGAGTGCTACAATTGTACTGATATAATAATCAATTTTCAGTAATTGTCAGCAATGTTGCGGATTGCTTTAGGTGTCACGCCTGGCCGGCGAACGAAAAGACGGAGCGAGGCGAGAGGAGCGAGCTGCTCGGGGCGCGCGGTAATAACGGGTAAGACTGTCTCCAACGGACTAAGCAAACGGCGACCCAAACCTAAAATACATCGTACATAGTGTTTTGCGTTCCAAATCCGCGCTCCAACGGAGGGCGCATCCAAACACCCATTTTGCGTACCAGCACAACTCGGAAGGCAAAAAAGCATCGTCCCTCTCCACAACGCAAAACACTGTAGGCGTCGGGGTGGAGCGAACGACGACGACGAGGCGCGCCTGCACCTGGAAGCTCTGCGCGGGGGAGGTTGCGTCTGCACCGTCGGTGGAGGTTGCCCCTGCTGTCCGGTCCGCACTCGCCCCTGCTCGCCAGTCTGCGCCGCCGGGGATGGCCTAGATCTCGCCAGTCCGCGCCGCATGCAAGGAGGCGGCGTCGACTGTGGGAGGTGCTCCCGCCGAGGCAGGCTGCGCCAACGCCCGGCGAGCAGCCATGAGGTAGGGGGAGGGGGAGCGCTCGTCTTCATCGTCAGTGAGGGAGATCTCATCCCATCGCATGGATTTTGACCTACCGGCGGAGGGGAGGAAGGGGGCGGCATCAGGGGAGAGAGGGGCCGGCTCCGGTTGCGGCGGAGCACCGCAGGATCCCTCGAGCGATGACCCGGTGGCACGTCGCGCCCCGGACGACCCGCCGCCACCGGGGGCGCACTGTAGCGGCGCTGCCCGCGCGCAGGGCGGCGACTGCGCCAAGCGCTTCAGCTGAGGAAGGGAGGAGCACGGCGGAGGAGGAGGTGGGGACGCGGACTCCGGCGCCGACGCTGTTTGGCCTTGGCGGCGCCCTTGGATTTGGCCCCCTTCATGGCGGATTCGAGCGGCTACACGGAGCGCAACGGTCAGATCCACGCGGGGCGGAGCGAATCCCGCTTGCGGGCGGGCGAAGCTGGGACGAATCGAGGGCGAGTTGCCTCTAGCGGCCCGCGGGGATGGGGAGGGACGAGAGGGGAAAGGGGGGGAAGGGAGGCGACGGACGCTGCAGGAAGGCGGGGGGGGGGGGGGGGGGGGGGGGGGGTGCAAGCGCAGGGGATCTGTTGGAGACGGCCGAGATTTGGGTCCGTGACCCTTTCACTGTAGGTGACCTATACTGTGAATATGTATCGTGTTTGGGTTGTTTTTGTTGGAGACAGTCTAAGGGGAAAAGAGCTAGCTTTAACCGGGGGTTATAAATGGAAGCAGGCCGGTCTTCATCGGGTACGGCTCAGGCATGACCTTTGTTGTTCCTGTGGAGAGACCTTGCACAGCCACATCGATCTGTACATCGAAGCAGCTTCAGGAGAATCCTTAATGTTGGGAAGAGGGAGAAGAAGAATCTATGTGTTGGGTTCTTGTTGGCAATAGAGCTTTGTGTGTAGCTACCACGGGACCAATCAAGAAGAGGTGAACCTGGGCGAGTTTGCAGAAATTTCAGTACGTCAAGGTTATCTAGAAATCGCATAGGAAGACAGAAGACCCATATACACTGCTACAAAAACACATATCACTGTCGTCACTATGATTGTCGATTGCTTTGGAAACGACAATGATAATTATGACCGGCAATAAAAACCATTGATTTGCAGGAAACTCGTAACTTTTTCCAAAAAAAAAAAATAGTTGATACAACTTTATGCCAAAATTACAGAGTTCAACGAGATAAAAAAAATTAGTTGACAACTTTTTCATCTAAAAAATGGGTCTCTAATTACCGTTCCCTTGTACTCCCTCCATTCCAAAATAAATCAATTTCGAGTATTACTGTAATCAAACTATTTTAAGTTTGAGCAATTTTGTAGAAGGTAAGAACATCTATGACACTAAACATGTACTTTATAAAAAATTTGTTTCATGATATATCTAGTAATATTAATCTGGTGTGATAAATATTAGTGATATTTTTATAAGTTTAGTCAAACTTGAAATAGGATAACTCTAGAAGTTAATTTATTTAATTTAGGACAGAGGGAGTATAGGAGATTTTAGGATTCGAAAAGGTCAAACATTTTAAAATTTGACCATCACTAGGTAGAAATTATGTATGTATCGTGCACAAAAGGAGGGGGCCAAAAGTCTTATCAAGTGTCGGTTAGAATAGTTAGAAGCAAAAATGGAAGGAGGTGTTGGAAAAGACTTTATAGTTAGACTATGTTAAATAAGGGAGGAATTTTTATTTTCAGGAGCACGAAGAAAATTGTGTTAACTTCCGGTGTCAAAATAAGAAATTATCTTTTAGCAATTTTTATTTTTGAGCAATGTAAGGTGATCCTCGATCTAGAGACGATGTGATTGGTGATGGAGAGCACTACTAGAAAACAGACCTTTCATCCCATCTATATTTTTGCCTTTAGTTCCGGTATTTTTATGTTCGGGACTAAATGGACTATTAGTCCCGGTTGTATCCTCAAACAAGGATACAAAGTTTCTGTCCCAAGTGTGTGAAGACGGCAGGCAACAATTAGTCCCGGTTATAGCCCAGAGCCGGGACTAAAGGTTATCCTTTAGTCCCGGCTGGACACTCCAACCGGGAATAAATCTTTACTCCCGGTTTGAGGCTCTAGCCGGGACTAAAGGATGGCCTTTAGTCTCGGCACTGGGATATAACCAGGATAAAATCTTTTTTGATAAAATAATATAGTCGCGCTGGACAAAAAAATGGGGCAGCCAGGCATTGAACCCACGACCTCATAGCCAAGGTCCAAACCACAGCGCACTAGCTAGCCATCTGAACTAAGTCACTTTCTCGACAAGAAGACACCCAAACATTTATTTAATAAGAGAAAAGACCCTTTAATTGATTATATTCTTTTGTTAACTATACTTTGAATTTTCTAGTCCATGTGCTTTCTAGTGCCTGATTGATCTCATAATTTTTATCAGGGTTTCCAATGCCCAGTGTGAAGCCACCACCAAGTTCGAGATTTTTCTGAATTGGTTTGGTAATTTTTTCACTTTAATTGAATTTCCATGCAACTTCACCGATTAATTATACGTTGAACTGAGTCCACCCCCGAAAAGATCGGAATGGTGCCAAACTTTGCCAAATGGTCTCTTGTGCCCTAGGAGACAAATATTTGTGGAGGTTGATGCAAAATTATATTGTTTTGAATATGTAATTCGCCGTATTTCGTCTCACGCGGCACAAAGAAAAATGTAATAATAAAAATAATTATTAGAAAAACCTAAAATCTTGTGTGGGGCCATATTTTGGGTGTAAATAACTGCCAAAAATTTTTTAAGCCATTTCGACATAGGCGGAGTCGACGTGCTTCACAGAGGTATATAGAACCTTTCGTCGAACCCTATCTATACACCTAGGTTCTCTGGGATTCTGAGGTCCATGTGCTTTCTAGTGCCGGATTGGTCTCAAACTTTTTCTCAAGACTACAAATGCCCTGTGTGTAGCCACCACCAAGTTTGAGATTTTTCTAAGGAGGTTTGGTACTTGTCCATGTCCGCCCGAACTCACCGATTAATTATACAATGATTAATAAAGAACCTAAAGATTTACGTTACAATTACATGAAAACTAATTTCCTGTCGAAAACCAATAAATTTAATAATTTCAATTAAAGTCTACATTTTTGCATTAACGAAAATAGTGAGTATTAGTTGCATTATGTTCAACATTTATAATAAAAAACACAATAGTTTAGGTCACATATTTTTTTGTGCAGTAAATAAAAATAAAGTTTATTACTTTTTCTAAAAAAATTTTATGCCTAGTATTGAATTTACTGCGCAAATAATAAGACTTAAATATTTAAATACAAAACATATATAAAATAAACTGATTTGCTTAAAAGTTGGCGGGAAATGAAAATGTAGCCCACCTTTAGTCCCGGCTCCTGCCACCAGCTGGAACTAAAGGTGGGCTGTATTTGGTGGCCCGCCAAAAAATCCTTTAGTCTCGGCTCCTTCCAATAGCCGGGACTAAAGGTCTCCCCTTTAGTCCCGGCTGGTGGCAGGAGCGGGGACTAAAGGTGCTTTAGTCTCGGGCGGTGGATGGAACCGGGACTAAAGGTCCTTCTCCTATATACCGCCGCCTCCCTTCTCTCCCTCCTCATCGATCGTCTTCGTCTTCAGCGTGTCCCCAGAGCTCCGCCGCCGCCGATTCGCCTCCCCAGCCACCCCCAATGCCGCCTTCCTCACCGGAGGGTACCCCGAGGCTCGCCCACCTCACCGGAGTAGCCCCGACGCTGAGCCCCTCACCGAGGAGCCCCCGGCCGCCCCCGATGCCTCGCGCGCGCCACGACGTCGCTGATTTCGCCTTCTCGGCCACCCCCGATGCTGTCTTCCTCATAGGAGGGCACCCCGACGCCCGTCCACCTCGTCGGAGTAGCCCCGACGCCGCGCCACTCAAGGAGGAGCCCCTGGCTGCCCCCGACGCCGCGCGCGCCACGCCGCCGCCGATTTCACTTTCCCGGGCCACCCCGGCCCGACGCCGCGCCTTCTTCCTCACCGGAGGGCATCCCGACGCCCACCCACACCTCGCCGGAGTAGCCCCGACGACGCCGTGCCCGGCTAGGAGCCCCCGTGCCTCGATCCAGCGCCGTTGTCCACCACCGCCCGTCGTCAACACTCCATTAATTCTAAACCGCCGGTATATATATATTATATATATTATATTTATTATATTTATGAATTATATTGACAAAATGTGTATTAATGTATATATGTATGAAATTATATATGCATGAAATGTGTGTATATATATATATCAATTAATGTATATATGTATGAAATTATGTATGTATGAAATATGTATATATATATCAATTAATGTATATATGTATGAAATTAATGTGTGTGTGTATATATATCAATTAATGTATACATGTATAATTTTTTCTTAGGAAAAAATCAATTGTGTTATATTCTGATACCATGTGGCCTATACCCTAAACCCTAAACCACCCTAAACCCTCCCCGGCCACCGACGCTGGCCGGCCGCACCGCGCAGGCACCACCGCCCCGAAATGTGTATGAAATGTCTATGAAACCCTAATTGCATAATTATTGTTTTATAATTGTTTAGGCTCTCTATGGCCGACCCGAGAGACGATGACCTGGAGGCGGAAATGATGGATATTATCAATGCCGGCACTGAACATTGTGCCGATGTTGATAATGACCAGCAGGAAGACGACGGGAGTCAATACTTGAATCTCGATCATATTGTTGAGGAAGTTATTCATGAAGATAATTCCGGCGAGGTATATATTTCTCAATATCTAGCTCTCATTTATTTATTATGCATACATGTAGCCCACTGGATCGACCTTCATTTTATAATACTTTTTGTGTTTCTATGCGTACATAGCCATCTAGATCGACGACGACGACGGGGAACACAAAGAATGTTCGAGGGGCCAAAAAGCCGTTGGAAGGCCGCTACATCATCTCAGAATTCAATGTGGCTACAGGCGAACCACTAGGACAATATGCACAGAAATTCGTGTACCACTGTGGGTACCTTGTAAGGGACAAGCTCCCGATCAATGCCCGTGAATGGAAAAAAATAGCAATGCTCCTCATATTAGTTATGTCTCTGATAAGGACAAGGAGCTGATTTGGTAAGATGTTCTTGCACATTTCACGCTCCAAACAGATGATTATCATGAAGACATCACCCACGAAAGGTTGATGGAGCGAGTTAGGCACTGGACAATGAAGAAGATGGACACCCAATTCCAATCTTAGAAGAAGCAGCTGTACAAATCATACGTCAAGAAGAACAAGACTCCAAATTGGAACGATAAGGGCCCAATCGCGAAGGCAAGGCCCTACTGGGAGGAATTTGTACAGTACAAGACATCAGAAGATGGTGTGGAATGGGCGAGAAGGAACCAAGAGAATTCTAGACAAAAGCAATACCACCATAACATGAGATCAGGTGGCTACGCGACTTCTGCTCCCAAGTGGCAAAAAATGGAAGCAGACCTTATTGCCAAGGGGGTCGTACCTGAATCAGCACTGTGGCCTAAACGCACAAAGCGTTGGTTTTTAGGTCATGGGGGAGGATTGGACCCAGTCACCGGGAAGCTCGTCCATGGCACAAAACTCGAAAGAGCAACAGAAAGGTTGATTCAAATTCTAAAAGCTAGAGATAGTGGACTATTCTGGCCCAACAGAGAGAAAGATGAACTGACATATTTCATCGGGACTGCTGAGCATTGTGGACGAACTAGAGGCAAAGGGGTCGTTCCGTGGGTGCAAGGTTTTCCTGAATGGATCGATTCATACAGAAGCCGCCAGAGATGGAAGGATGAGGAGGCAGAGAGGATCCGCATCTTGCAGCAATATGTTATTGAGTCACGGGAAGCGGTGCTTGAATCACAAAGGCGAGAAAAAGAAATGCAAGCGAAAATGCAAGAGGAAGTCACAAGGCAAGTGTAAATACAATTGAGTGCCCACGGGATTACAACAGCTTCAGGAATCAACATTAGCCCCCCCCCCCTAATCAGTTGAGAAGCAGTTGTGCTTCTACGGAGCGCCTGATGCCATAAAAGATGCAGAGCTGCGCTTCCCCATGGATGACGTCACTGAACCTTTTACATCATGTGAGCTGCACATTCCAAAAGATAATGGCACAGTGAAGGTGGCTATTGGTGTTGTAAACCCTATCGACCGTACCAAGACACCAAGAATCCATGGGGCAGTAGTACCAGCTGGATATGCTACCGTCTCGGTGGATAAAGCTATTGAAGGTTTTAGCGATGTGCCTCTTGACATTCATGGAGGTGATGGGGAGAAGACCATGGGAGAAGCAGAGAAGTCATTCATTGCATGGCGCAAGCGCTACATCAATATTCCCGGGAAGCCGTTGCCGCACAATAGGTACGGATGAAAGTGAACGAAACATTTTTTTATTAATTTTATATTGCCTCTTAAATAACAATTGACTCATTGTCTTCTGTACGCACACAGCAGGGCCTCCCCCAACCTAAGTCCAATAGTACAATCACCAGACCAGCATAGTGCTCCGGGCGGCGGTTACGATGGGGTAGAACACACGGCTGCATCCCCACCATCTCCAAGACGGTCTCCATCGCCACCGCTACCACCTCCAAGGCATTCCCCAACGCCGCCTCGAAGGTCTCCAACGCCTGTTCCCCCACCATCTCCAAGATGGTCTCCACCGCCGCCGCCACCGCCTCCAAGGCGTTCCCCAACACCGCCTCGAAGGTCTCCAACGCCTGTTCCCCCACCTCCTCCCATGAACCAGGGAAGAAGGCTGCTAACAAATAAGCCATCTGCCCCGCCGGCGAAGACGACCAAGAAGGCCCCCATGAAACCAAGGCCAATTCCATAGAAATTGCCTGGTGAAATGAGTAAAGAGGAGTTACATGATGCGGTTAAAAAAACCGTCGAAGCATTCTTCTTAGGCACAGGGAAGAGGAAGCAGCAGGAGTAGAAGCACTTCCACCTACCTCCAGCTAAACTAAGGCAGATGGTGGAAGCTGAGCAGAAAAAGAGGCGGCAAGCTCGTAAGCCCTCGCCACCACAGACTTTGACTGCACTCTTAGCAAGATAATCAAGAAAGCTGCTAAAGCAGGGAAAACTGTTGCACAACTCGGAGAACAAGAATTGCAATCAGTCCCTCCCCTAGTTATTGCTAATGAATATGGTTCAAATATAGATATGCTAGATATGATGGAAATACCTGCTGATAAAGAAGTGGATATGGCGGAACTTGCTAACTTTTATGCTATGAGAGGTATCGACCTTGGCGATTTCCTCTTCGAAAGTGCGCCGGTAGCGGATGAATGGCAGAAATATGAGCATGGCAGGAGTCTATGGAATCCTAAGACCATCAGTGAACTGGGTACACAATTGTTCAAGCTAAACACCTTGTACCTCGACGCGTGTCACCGGAAAGAGTTCTTTATTTCTGTCAGAATCAAAGACGACCATTGGTTCCGTGGCGATGATGTTATGTACATTGAGTTTACTGAATTACACCAACTAGTCCACCGGAACTCTCTCGACAAGACTCTCATCAGCTGCTATTGTCTGTAAGTGATTCTTTCTACTAATTAATAATAAGTCGCTACATACGCACATGTCTGTGTTTATTATCCTCACTCTATATATATGATGCAGGTTTGAGATGGGAGAGTGCAAAAAGAGAGGGTGTACTGATATTGGTTTCATTGATCCATATATCGTATTCGAAAACCCTAAACCCCAACCAACATGGAAAGCAGAAACGGAGGCCAATATCAAGATGTTCTTAGAGAAGCAACGTTACAAGAAATGTATACTCTTCCCCTACAACTTCAGGTAAGTGTTCATAATGTCGACGATCGTGTATCCATATATATATGTTCATTGTACCTATTAGCTAATTAATGAGTGTTAATGGACATGGCAGTGAACACTGGATATTGATGGAACTCGATCTGGAGAAAGGTCTTCTAGGCATCATGGACTCGATGAGAAAAGAACAAAAAGAGTTCCAAGAGATGATAGATATTATTCAGAGGTAATTGCAGTCTCACTAGCAAAACTATTCCAGTCTCTCTGCATGCAAATTAATGGTCCAAATATTTTTTATGTTATTTGGTAGTTGTTGGGAAAAGGTCTGTTAGGAATACCATATGAAACGCAAAGTGCCACTGAAAGTAGTGCTATACAAAGTAAGTACTATATACCTACCTTAATTCAATTTCCCTATGCTCGGATGATGATGAATCTTTTTCTCGTAAAGTGAGTTCTGCTGTAGCCCCAGGGGACCAATCTCTGTGGATACTATGTTTACGAGTTCATGAGAGTGTGCTAAAAAAGAATTAGTCTAGAGCAAAAAAGGGTAAGTGTACACACATATATACATATATATTCTTCATACATATATTTATATATATATATATATATATATATTCGTGATAGATACAATTTATTTATCATTATTCTTGATATATATATATATATATACTAATATACTTTTTCTTTATCTCATATCTCAAATTGAAGACTCGTTGGTTGAAGGAAAAAATCCTGGACACATACCATCTCAAAGCAATCCAAAAGACAATAGGTGGATTTCTGAATGATCAGGTCTTAACTCCTGGCGGCGAGTTTTACTATGACCCAAATATGTGATGATGAAAGTCAAATTTCATATTGATCCAAAGAACATGTGATAATGAAATGTACAATTAATGCAAACTTTACATGTGACGATGAAATGTAATATTATGTTTTAGTTTACTTTTACTTGTGTTGCTTGCGTGCATTGATCGAGCGAAAACTTTACAGTACGCGCGCGTATACATATATTTTGCAGCGAATAATGCGTATTCGAAAACCAAATTAAAACAAAAAAGAATCATCAATTGAAATAAGCAGAAAAAGAAAAAAAAACCCCTTTAGTCCTGGCTGGTAATACCAACCGGGAATAAAGGGGCCAGCCCAGGCGCTGGCGTGGCTACCTTTTTAGTCCCGGTTGGTATCATCAATCGGGACTAAAGGTCCACTTCTATTTCCGGCTACTAACCCTTTATTCCCGAACTCCTATTTCCGGCTGCGTAACCAGGAATAAAGGAGGTTGGCAGCCGAGAATAGAAGCCTTTTTTTACTAGTGGAGAATATGACTGGGTAGTTGTCTCCTTGCAATGGTACTCCCGCCGGAAGCACACGCCGGCAGGCTGAAACCATATTGAAGCGTCTTTCCTTTTGTAGAGATGGTTTTATTAAAATGTCTTAAAATGGTTTCTGAAACTGAAATGACCCGTCTTCAGAAATTGATTTTTAAAGGTTGTGCTTTTCAACCGGCTCTAAACATGACTGGCATTTTTATAGGCGGCTTGGAATTTAGTCTCCTCTAGAAATGATTTTAGAGGTGGTTGAGAATTTATCCCACATCTAAAAATAAGTGGAGCACAATAAAACTCATAACCTTTGCAAATCAAGATGGATGAAAAAAGTCAAAGTACTCAAAGAGATATACAACTTTGTAGTTGATAATTTTTCTATTTAAAATAATTTAAGGCCTAAAAAATTGTTTTAAGCTTTCATAATTTAAAAGTTAATATTTCAAAATTTTCCAATAACTTTGACGGTGAAACACCTAAACTACAGTTGTATTGCCCTATTACTTGAGAGGATCTGCGACTTTGTAGTTTTCTACTTTTCATTTAGAATAATTTAGTGCCTGGAAATTTTGTTTTCAGTTTTCAGATTTTGAAAACCATTTTGTCAAAGAAACTCAGATGGAGAAACAACCTAAATGAAAGTTGCAGTACTCGAAGATATATGCAACATTGTAGTTAATGACTTTTATTTGAAATCATTTAGGATCTAGAAATGTTGTGTTAAGATCAATGATTTTTGAGATTCATATTTTTTTGAATTATTCAAATGGCCTCAGATGGAGAAATGACCTAATCCATAATTGTACTACTCAAAACAGATCTAAAACGTTTTAGTTTATATTTTTTTCATTTGAATCCTTTAGAATTACAATATTCATTAAGGTAAATACAAAAGGAATGTAGCTGTCACTTAGGGGGCAGCTTGGTTTCTCAACCTGGCTCAGCTAGCCCGATCTGACCTAGCTAATGCATGTAACGAGAATCTTTTGCCCAACCAGATGAGCCAATTTGGCTCTGTCAGGCAGGCAAGGAAACACTCTCGCACAGGCCCCAAGGTGCTTAGATAAGATATCCAAACAAGCAAAGCTTACTTCCTATCCTTGCTTAGTAAGGCTACATACACTAGTAGAGAAACGAGTTGTACTCCCGGTTCTCAACCCCCTTTAGTCCTGGTTTTAGAACCGGGAGCACGAATCCGGGACTAAATGATCCCTCCTTTAGTCTCGGTTTCGCGTCTTACCAACCGGGACTAAAGAGGCCTCCCGGTCTGGCCACGTGGGTCGTCCCTTGAGTCCCGTTTGGTATTACCAACCGGGACTAAAGGTTTTTTTCTTTTTTTTTGTTTCTATTTTTAATTGGTGATTCGTTTTGGTTTTCGAATAGGTTTTCGAATACGCATTCTACGCTGCTAATAATATACGTATTCTACACGTTTATAATGTTCGAACATTTTATACAAACTAAAGTATAAAACTAACGTATATATTACATGCATATACATATATTGTACGTAATTTTATGTACATATAATATGTATATATATATATATATATATATATATATATATATATATATATATATATATATATTACAAATAAAGCTTGCATCGTATATTCTATCATATCCTTGGGATAATAAATTCACTCCATCTGGTTTGGCTTCCATGTTTCATTGACGTCATTGTAGAACTCGCCAGCGGGGTTGAGTACCCGGTCATTAAGAAATCCTGCCATGGTCTCTTGAATTGCTTTCAGTTGGTCACGTCGTATGACTTTTTTCTTCAACCATAGAGTCTTCAATAAAAGTTAAAAAAGTATTAATATATATATATATATATGTGTGTGTGTGTGTGTTTATTGGTCACGTGATTACTTATATATATGAGCAATAAAAGAAATTGTAAATATATGAATATATTTATATAACGTACTTTGAGGTTCTCTTCAGGAGTTCTTCTTTAGTACGCCATGATGAACACGCAAACATAGTATCCGCAGTAGTTGTTTCCCTATTCTTACCTCAGAACCCACTTTTACGAGAAAAAAGATCCGGTGAATTGAAAGCATGCATGGTGCTTACTTTGTGTGCGATTACATCCAGTGGCACTTTGCTATGTTTCATGTGGTGTTCCTCAATGAAAATTTTCCAAACACTGCACCCAATAAAATAAAAAATTAATTTGGCCTTTAATAATTGTTGCAGTTAAGAGATCGGGGTATATATAGTTGCTAGAGAGACCAAATTACCCTTGGATAATATCTATCATGTCTTGGTATTCTGTTTGCTCTTTTTTTAACGAGTCTAAGATGTGCAACCGACTATTGGCCATATCGATGATCATCAATATCTAGTGATTGCTGCATATGTTTTTATACATAAATATGATCGACATTAACCAGAGTCAACATATGTATATGTGGGAGATATCTTAGCTAGTAAGCAAATAATTGAATAAATGTCCATATGATCGACATTAATTATTTAACACTCACTTGAAGTTGTAGAGGAATAGTATGTCCTTGTTTTATTGGTTCACTAAGAACCTCATGAGATTTTTCTCGAGTCTAGCTTTCGATCCAGACGGCGGGGGATCAGGGTGTTTGAATACGACATTTGGATCAACGAAACCAACATCGTTATCCTGTCTCTTTCTGAGTTCTGTCATCTCATATCTGCATATATAAAAATATAGTGTGAGGATATATAATTTATATATATACATGTAGCTTTATATATATACACTTTAATAGTAGAAAATAATCACAGTTACAGACAATAGCAGCTAATGAGACTTTTGTCGAGAGAGTCCAAGTGGCATAGTTGGTGTAATTCTCCAAACTTGACATATATAACGTCATCGCCACGGAAGTAATGTTGGTTTCTAATTCTGACAGAAACAAAATTCTCTCCCCATTTACACGCCGACATATGTACCACTTGTTTCTAATCCTGGAATGCCATACCACACCACGCGATGGTTTAGTGATCTGGCTCTTGACATTCCAGGAGGTGATGGGGAGAAGACTCTAGGAGAAGCAGAGAAGACATTCATACATAGCGGCATGTGAACGGGGAGAGAACTTTGTTTCTGTCAGAGTTAGAAACCAACATTACTTCCGTGGCGATGATGTTATATATGTCGAGTTTTTAGAATTACACCAACTATGCCACCTGGACTCTCTCGACAAAAGTCTCATTAACTGCTATTGTCTGTAAGTGTGATTATTTTCTACTATTAAAGTGTATATATATAAAGCTACATGTATATATATAAATTATATATCATCACACTATATTTTTATATATGCAGATATGAGACGACAGAACTCAAAAAGAGAAAGGATAATGATGTTGGTTTCGTTGATCCAAATGTCGTATTTAAACACCCTGATCCCCCGCCTCAATGGAAAGCTGAACTCAAGAAAAATCTCATGAGGTTCTTAGTGAACCAACAAAACAAGGACATACTCTTCCCCTACAACTTCAAGTGAGTGTTAAATAATTAATGTCGATCATATGGACATTTTTTCAATTATTTGCTTACTAGCTAAGCTATCTCCCATATATATATATATATATATATATATATATATATATATATATATATATATATATATATATGTTGACTCTAGTTAATGTCGATCATATTTGTGTATAAAAACATATGCAGCAATCACTGGATATTGATGGTCATTGATATGGCCAATAGTTGGTTGAGCATCTTAGACTTGTTAAGAAAAGAGCAAACAGAGTACCAAGACATGATAGATATTATCCAAGGGTAATTTGGTCTCTCTAGCAACTATATATACCCCGATCTCTTAACTGCAATAATTATTAAAGGCCAAATTAATTTTTTATTTTATTGGGCGCAGTGTTTGGAAAAGTTTCATTGAGGAACACCACATAAAACATTGCAAAACGCCACTGGATGTAATCGCACACAAAGTAAGTATATATATATATACACACACAAAGTAAGTATATATATATATATATATGTATATATATATAATTCAATTAACACCATGCATGCTTTCAATTTATCGGATCTTTTTTCTCGTAAAAGTGGGTTTTGAGGCAAGAACAAGGGAACAACTACTGCGGATACTATGTTTACGAGTTCATCATGGCGTACGCAAAAAGAACTCCTGAAGAGACCCTCAAAATACGTTATATAAATATATTCATATATTCACAATTTCTTTTATTGCCCATATATATAAGTAATCACGTGACCAACACGCATATATATATATATATATATATATATATATATATATATATATATATATTAATGACCAGGTCTTAAACCCCGCCGACGAGTTTTACAATGACGTGAACGAAACATGGAAGCCAAATCAGATGGAGTGAATTTGTTATCCCAAGGATATGATAGAATATACAATACAAGCTTTATTTGTAATATATATATATACATATTATATGTACATAAAATAACGTACAATATATGTATATGCATGTAATATATACGTTAGTTTCATACTTTAGTTTGTACAAAATATTCGAACATTATAAGCGTGTAGAATACGTATATTATTAGCAGCATAGAATGCGTATTCAAAAACCAAAACGAATCATCAATCGAAAATAGAAACAAAAAAAAGAAAAAAAAAAGAGAAAACCTTTAGTCCCGGTTGGTCCGGCCCACGTGGCCAGGCCGGGAGGCCTCTTTAGTCCCGGTTGGTATTACCAACCGAGACTAAAGGTGAACCTTTAGGTGGACCTTTAGTCCCAGGCAAAAAACCAGTGCCCCGGATTCGTGCTCCCGGTTGGGAAACCAGGACTGAAGGGGTTTACCAACCGGGACTAAAGCATGTTTCTGTACTAGTGGCACATTGTCCACAAACCCATAAGTAGACTTAATTTTAACCACTTACCATATAACCCATAAAAGTTAAATTTATTTACGGTGATCAACGTACCGACCATATAACCTTCTTTACATCCCTGGCCGCTAGGAGTACTGCCTCTTGCATGGAGCGAGACGTTACGAGTACGACTAGGACCTCTTGATCAACCGACCAGGGGAATATATATAATGGGCGCGTTCGGTGTGTGAGTGTGGCCACGTGACGAAGGACTTCATATATAAGCGTCCAACGTTATCCATCCATGGTCCCTAAACCCAAATGTAAATTAACTACTACTTTTATCATCACCCAAAATAACCTAGAAATAGAATAAACTATAATATTCATCTACGTAATCCATCTACACTACACCAGAATCTATTCATGCGGTTCAAAACCGGCTTCACCGTCGGATTTTGATCTGACAGTAAGCAGTCGGCAGTGATAGGCATGCCCTATCACTACCGGTTGCTCACCCGACACTGATGTTCATTTTTGCAAAAAAAAAAAAAAAAAAAAAAAAAGCAGGGATGCTGGATGCGCACCGCCGCATCCGTTGCCTGCCCAGCCTCGTCAGTCTACCCTCGCTCCTCCCACGACCACGATAGCCCCACCATGCCCACCCAAGAGCCGCCCCGCTGCCACCGCGTCCGCACTAGGGTCACCGGGCCTTGCCGGTAGCGGCCACCATCACGTCCGTACCGGGGCCGCTAGCATGCCTCACCAGTGCTGGCTACCGTCGCGCCCGTGTTGTGGTGGCCTGGAGGAGAGGAGAGACATCTGAGCAGGGAGAGTATAAGGCCGTAGGTAGAGTGGGAGAGATGATGAGGTGCTGACGTGAACAACCATGCAGTTAAATGCAGTCAATACAAATTTAGGGTGGGAGACCCAGAGATTACTGCCGATTGGTAATATAAACTGGCAGTGATATCACTGTCGGGTTGTATTACTAACCGACAGTGATAATTAGCTATCACTGCCAATTGATTTTAAAATTCAGCAGTGATGGGGCCGTGCTTACGAAATGACAGTACGTGTAATATTCGGTAGTGATAGTGTAGCAGTGATTGTTCGTTTTGGTGTTATATATAATATATCTGATCAGACTATATAAAAAGTAACCAAAGTATACCCTATATACGTGCACCTATATTACACATGCATGTTCCTCGCAAAATTTTGTTTTGCACATGTATATATGTATGCGCATAAACACATTAATGAAACTCAATCTTAATTAAAGTACTTCCAGTTTGACCGTGCCTACAGCAAATATGCATGTAAAGTACCGGGTTGGGTCTGCCCGGACCAAGAAGGGCCAGCTGGAACTGGAAGCTAGCTAGGCCTGGAACTCGAATGCGGGTGGGCGGCGGCCTGGGAAGTCTCTGTAGCCAGCCAGCAACGCTTGGATCTTTGCGTTGCGAGATCAGTTCAGCTTACTGCTCGCTCGCTCCATTTCAAATTATTAGCCTTCTATATAACAGCTCTTTTGAGATACGTAGTTTTTTTTTACTAATTATCACTTCACTAAAAGGAGTAGATCAATAGATACATATAATATTAATGGCGTTGTTAAGTGTTCTGAGGTCAATTTTCACGTGATGAAATTAAATGGATAAAGTGTGTGTTGTGTGCAATAATATAGAGACTACATAGAGAAACCCGGCCTAATCCCAGTTGATAGTTTTCCTTCAGAATAATTGTTCATCTAATCCCCTTTTTGTCTCTTATATCCTATTCGTCTTATTATCCCTACAGCTCCGATCCCTTGATTAGTAGTTCTCATGGCGACCTCTAGCTTCTTGCACAAGAAATCTATCATTTTCTTGTTTCTATTGATCTACTCCTTAACTCTAATTCTAAATTATAATTTTTCTTACATGGAAACCCTAATTAATTGATTAATTAATGTGTAATGTATATTCAAATTGCTTGTCTTTGGAACGCGTTTCAATCAGGCCACATCTTTCTTCTCCATCTCCCTACATATCACTCACTCCTTTCTCCAGATCTATCCTATCCCAATACACCCTACTGTCCATATATGGTACCGTTGGCTCCCCATGTATGTCAGAATATGGTACCGTACGGTACGGTAACCTTGTTTGTGGTATTACTATGCCCTACATCAAATTGTAGAAAACAGGAGGGAAAAAAAAGAAGAGAGAAAACTAACGAGAATAATTAATCCTGGTAATCTCGTCGCCAGTCCTCCGCTGATCCGTAATGTGGGAATTGCGTTGTGCAGTAATTCAGTATGGTGGAAAGCGGAGCACGCCTAGTTGTTTTGGCCGGCACAGGCGCAGGCGTAGGCGCACAGCCAAGCCCTGTGCCGCTGTGCGTACGTACGCGTACGTACGGCGTATGGAAAAAGCAGCGCGCACGTGTTGCAGATTCGGGGGACGGCACGCAACTGCCCCAACTACCCGGCACGGGCACAGGCACTGGGCCACTAGTGCTAGCGCTAGCGAGCAAAGCCTACTCCAGAAGTCCAGATGCTTTGACTGAACTCGAGTCTTATCGTCGCGCTAAAGGTGTTTCAAATGAGGCGAAAAAATGGGAACCTCGTCATAAATGCTCCAAAATCATTTCTCTTAATGTAGTGGAAGATTTTTTTTAAAAGGAGAGCTTCATTATATTAAAACAACGTGATTACAAACTGAAGCTAAAGCCGCCGACACGCAGGTTTGGATGCTATTAGCAATGAAAACATCGTAAAGCTCTCTCCTACCAAACTGACACAACTCATGAGCTGCCTCATTTGCGCTTCGGTGGCATTTGGAAACTCTGAATTCCTGGAAACGCTGATGGACTTCCTTTGCTTATTCGATAATGTGGCAAGTTACGGAGCGATTTCTGCACGGATCCTTCAAATAGCATACCGTCGCAAAACAGTCTGATTCTAGCCAGAGGCGCCCTTTCCAGGAGGTAAGGGTATGTTTTAGACCCACCCAAGCAGCAAGACATTCTGCTTCTTCAGCTGACCTGCATTGCTGATAGCTTGACCATCCAGAGAACAAAACCTCGCCCACATGGTTCCTTGCAATGAAACCAAGCCCCGGCAGGACCAGAGTGGGGATCAAAAGCTGCATCCACATTTAGTTTTATCCAGTCGGGGGGGATATTTTTTTTTTGAATTCAAAGGGGGACGATAGTCCTTACCTGGATAATTTTTTCGCGGCGGATTTGCCGGAATAAGCTACCATATTCAGGTGGCAATAATCCGATTAAGAATTACCATTGTAAGGAACAATGGTGCTCTTTGGTACCAAGGGCTTGTTTGGTTGGAGGGCTAGATGACTTGCATGGAGAAAAGTGTTGCCTGCTGAAATTCTGAAAGAATCTGTCTGGCCAAGCAAGTTGGGAGTTATTTGTTTGGTTAGAAGCCTCGCCTAAGAAAGCTAAATGAATTGAGGTCATGTGTTTTCTTGTCTACTAGAGAGTTAATTGATTCATTTTCTTAATTAATAATACCTCAAATATACACAAATAAACATACGGTGACAAAACAAAAAAGACAACTGAATTTTCTTAATTTATAATATGCTTAAATTAATGTGTGCTTTTATTTATCTTTGTATAATTAACATGTATTTTTATAATCTGATTAACCAAAATATATAATTTAGTAAAATTGTTGTCACGTGTTCAATATTAGATAATCACGTTTAATAAGATTAAATAGGAAATATATTTCTAGCTAGTAAAAAGTCCCGATATGTTTAACTAAAAGCTAAATATAGTGACAAAGCTTTTACATAGAAATAATGTTCATTAAGATGTGTTTCATGATTTTCGTAGGTACTAGTCAACTAAGTAAACAACGTTATTTGGTAGTGGGACACTCCGATCCTATAGCCACCAATCGCATGCGGCATGCCAAATGCATGCATGCAACCTGCTTTCGATCCACGTAACTAGTACTTCCGAGCTCTAACGACAAGTAGAAATTAATAATGTAGCATGTCCGTGTCCGTCCTGCACTAAAAGTGGCTGCTAGCTAGCCACTCCAATATGTGTATGGCTGCTATGGCTGATTCGTAGGGCTAATTTGATGGGACAGAAACACGGTTCCCATGTGCCTGGTAAGAAGGCATGGGAGGCAAGGAGGCATGTGGGGCCCGTGCCGGGTACTGAGGAGGGAGGGGTTTTGGGTGCTGACGATCGTACGGCGTACTAGTACGCAATTTGGAATTTGGATGCATGCATTGCATGGCGATTGATGTCATTAGAAGATGGGTTTTTGAATATCCAAATCAGTAACAACGTGCAATTAACCAATCTACATCTTGATGAGTTGATAATTAGGAAGAAGAAGAGAACAAATTATTTGGCGATGGTAAGACGTAAGCATGGCAATTAAGAAAAAAAAAGCGGACGACGGCTATTGCATATATTTTATATTAAAATTGTAGAGCTTTAGTTCGTTGAAATTTATGTAGACACAATATGCAATTCTCGGTTAAAAAATCGTTAGACAAAACTACAAAACCGAAAAATCTGATCTGAGCTGGCACAAAGGCAATTAACAATTTACAATTGTTTACATAGTTAGTTAAAAACAAAAATTTGATATGCTATGATACAAAGATAAATAACAAATCACAAAGTAACAATCTACTTGTATAAGTTGATTGTACAAGAATGTCGCCTGAAACCACTAGTAGAGAACAGACCTTTCATCCGAGGCTAAAATGGGCTCTAGTCCCGGCATTTTTTGCGCCCGGGACTAGAGAGACCTTTAGTCCCGGTTGGTGTCTCCAACCGGGACTAAAGGTCCCTGCCCAACGGCTACTGCGCTCGGCACAGTGGCAGGGGACCTTTAGTCCCGGTTGGAGACACCAACCGGGACTAAAGGTGGACCTTTACTCCCGGTTGGAGCCACCAACCGGGACTAAAAGTCCTCAACCTTTAGTCCCGGTTGGTAACACCAACCCGGACTAAAGGTAGACCCTTTAGTCCCGGTTGGTAACACCAACCCGGACTAAAGGACCCTTTAGTCCCGGTTGGAGCCACCAACCGGGACTAAAGGTCCCTCGATGTGTTAGTTCAAAAGGGAAGCATCCCATCCATTGTCAGATGTGTTGTGTAGGTGGGGTGGTAAGCTACGCGCGAGGCAATGCATGAGGTCTTGGGTTCGAATCTCACGGGACGCAGCGGTGGGAGGTATTATTTTTTTTAAAGCTGGGAGGACCTTTAGTCCCGGTTGGTGTTACCCACCGGGACTAAAGGTCCTCCTTTAATCCCGGTTCGTGACCCGGGACTAAAGGACCCCCCTTTAGTCCCGGATGCTTACTCCCGGGTGGGGAACCGGGACTAGAGGGGGTTCCCCACCGGGAGTAAAGCCCGTCTCTGTATTAGTGAACCGTCTTAAAATTTAGACACTTGAAATATAGGAGAAACGAAAAAGACGTATTCATGGTGATTAACATAACATGTATCGTTTTGTGCCGTTACGGACGTACAAAAATGTGTTAGGAGGTTCCTTTTCATTATCTTTCATCTCTACTCTCTCCATTAAGCGTTTATACAGATACAGATTTGTAAGGAGAGGCTGCCTTAGTTGGGGCTCTATGCTCCAAGTAGCGGTAGCGGGTTTAGTTAGATCTACCCCTGGTTATGTGACCTGACGAAAGGCAGAACGCCAACCAAATTATATGAACGAAATATTCAAAAGCGCAGGGACAGGGTGCGTTCTGTTTCGACAATGGAAAAGGGGGGCCACATAGAGAGAGCGAACCCACGGAACCTGAATTGGAAATGGTGGGGACGTCCAGAGTGTCGGGCCCGCATTCCGTCAGAGGCACACGTCCATAGTGAAAAGGAAGATGAGAGAGAGAGAGAGAGAGAGAGAGAGAGAGAGAGAGGAAGGGGAGATAGAGCCACCACTTCAGGAGATCCAACTATGATAAATAAAATAGGGACGCTACGTCTCGAAGACTAAAAATTTTATTTAATGATAAATTAGATAGAAAATATAAATACTGTAAATTAAAATTCAATTATTAGGAAACCAACATCAGCATTTATCGAATAAAATATGATGAAAAAATAAAAATCAACGATTTTCTATTTCCACTCATTTTGAAAAGTAGAAAGCCAATAGCTAAAAGTAGGACCTAAAGTGCTTTCAAAACTATACTACATGAAAACAAGTGCTTCTAAAGAAGTAGCTTCAGGTTTATCTCTCATCTATTTGGTTAATTTTCTACTTTTTAACAGCAAAAACAATTTTCAAAAAGCTCAACTAAACACAACCTATATAACAGGGGGTAAGAGCCAAGAGAGCAAGATAGGCACCAGGCATGAACAGGCAGCGGTCGCACGATTCTAGTAGGCATGGCCGCCTTGATCTACGTGGGGCAAGGCGAGGTGGTATGCCCAGCGCGCCAGCTAGCTAGCCAAGGCGATCGCTGTCGAAGCCCGTAGGGGAGAACAGAGATTTTTTCTAACCCTAAGGGCTTGTTTGGATACACATAATCCATGTGTGTGGGAGTTGTTTGGTATAGAATTTAAACTAAATTCTACACTCATCCACCACAACACACATAGGTTGGGGTGGATATATAGACATCCAAACAAGGACTAAATAAACTGCGAAACCACCCGACGTTGTCAAATCAAGACAAACTTGGGGCTTTACTAGCACTAAATGTTGCTTTTTTAAAAATAATAAAAACTGAATTTATCTTCTAAAAAGTCATCCTAATTTATTTTAATAAAATAACAAAAAAGTATGAAAATAATTATCTTCATCTAGAAATACTTTTTTTTATTCCTATCGTCAATTGGTACCATATTTTACGTTATTTGATTTGAATCAATGTAGACTCCTAACACATGCTTTTCTACCCAGAAGAAGGGCCCGCATGCAACGCATCTCGCTCACGTAAACCGTCTACGACGCGCTGCACTGGCATATGCAGAAAGCAAGTAGCATACGGCCCTGCCTGGAGGCAGGAGAGGCAGAGGCATGGTTTTAAATAGCCCGCTATAGCTTCGTTATAGCTTTTCAGACTATCTACCGCTACATTGTTGCTAATTATTTCGCTATTTCCGCTAATGACATTTTAGCTCCACTAAACACCACTA
Source organism: Miscanthus floridulus (assembly GCF_019320115.1). Classification (NCBI taxonomy): domain Eukaryota; kingdom Viridiplantae; phylum Streptophyta; class Magnoliopsida; order Poales; family Poaceae; genus Miscanthus; species Miscanthus floridulus. The sequence goes on from NC_089594.1 coordinate 69,571,418, forward strand.
TTTAGTTTCGTCGCGATATATATTTAACACCATTAATACTGACCGAGGTAGATATTAATTCTTTAGTCTAGACTAAAGCACTATAATCTATGCCCCTCTCTCTCTCTCATTTATGTTCTTTACTCATTAAATGATGTAATAAACCACTAAATAATTATTGAATTGTTGAATGTCGAGTGTTGATCACAATAGTACGTTGATCCATATGATAAATGTTAAGTAATGTGTTGGAAGAGAGAGAGGGAGGAGGGAGGGAGGGGTGAGAGCTCGGCGGTGGAGAGGGGACACACTAGGATTTGGAACAAGTGGAAATGAGTGAGTGGGAGGTGAAGCCCCTTGCCCTTATGCCCTTGGGCACTTATATAGGTAATGGCTATTTACATGTGGCCCCTTTGATGGGGTTGGATTTCACATGACACTACTCTAGCTACTAGTTGGACCGGGATATTTGGCCCACATACCTCATGGGCTCCCCCAATAGTAGCCCCTCAGCTAATAGGTTATTGTCGGTACAACATGACCTAATAGATGCCCATACTAGAAGAGACGCAAATAGAACTCAAACCCTAGTCGCGGGGATCTCCCTTTGCAACCTATGCGTGTGCACCTCACTAAAAACTTCATCCCAAAACCTTGTGGGAAAATGGGCATGGAGAAAAGATCATGTACATGACTCTAGCCTATACAAGTGCTAACTTAGAAAGCTACTGACTCCAAGTGCTTCTATGTCGATCTCCAAGGTATCTTCATATACGAGCTTCGGCTTCCTCGACCGCTTCTGTGACATGGATTGTTAGGTTCGCTCGACGCATAGGTCTTTACCTTCGTGACCTTCTTGACGTGCAGATCTTTGCCTTTAGGACCTTCTCAATGCATGGATCTTCATCTCTGGGACCTTCTTGGCATGCAGATCTTCACCTTCGGGACCTTCTTGTCTAAGGCTTTGCATGGAGACACGTCTTTTCTTTACAAATGGTTGTTGTCATAGTAGTCGTAGCTAAAGGTTTCCGTGAAGCCTCTAAATCATCTCTCATAAGCGTTGGGCAAAAGACTTCACCCTACGGAATGTAGGGTCCTCTAGTATACTCCCCTAGCTCTTGAGCCATTATAGCAGCCAAAGATAATAGTGAATCCCCTCCTACCAAAGTGTTGGTGAAGACGAGCCGTCATAGTTACCAAAGATGTTGGCGAAGCCCCTTATGCCAAAGTTTTGGTAGAGGCGATTTTTGGTGGATGTCGAAGATGTTGGTAAAAGCCCTCCTACCAAAAGTGTTGACGAAGGCAATGTTGGTGTAGATCCTGAAGATGCCAGGGAAGCCCCTCGTGCCGAAGTTCTGGCAGAGGCAAGTTGTTGTAGTCGCTGAAGATATTGACTATGATATATTGGTAGTGCTAACGTCAAAGATTTTGGAGAAGACCCTCTACCTGTTAGAGTCAAAGGTTAGTCATTGCGGTGGCTGAAGATGATACTGAGACCCCTCACGCCGAAGCATTGGTGTGAGTGAGTTATTGTATAAGCTGAAGTGTTGGTGAAGCCCTCCCACCAAAGTGTTTGACGGGGCAATGTTGGGGGAGCCCTTGATGTATATGGGCCAAGTCTCCCCTAGAAGAGGCCCAGCTAGTAGGCAGAGTAGTGTCATGTAAAATCCAACCCCTCCAAGGGGCCACATGTAAATAGTCACTGCCTATATAAGTGCCTCAAGGGCATAAAGGCAAGGGAACTCACTTCCCACTCATTTCCACTTGTTGAAAATCCGAGTGTGTTCCCTCTCCAAAGCCGAGCTCTCTTCACCCTCTTTCAACTGTTCGGAACAACTGGTTCAATATAATGGACTTAAAAACATATTTTCCTAGATATTCTACATGTGCCGCTGGTTCCAATATAATGGATTTAAAACATATCCTCCTAGATATTCTACATGTATTTGAGTATTTCTGTTCATAAAATTTTTGTCTAGTTAAATATTTTCGTGCATAGTTCATTAAGAAATTTTATGTTTTCTATAAAACCGCTAAATGAATAGCTTCTACTATATCCCGCTATAGCTTTTTATAGCTTTTGGAGAAGTTCACCGCTAAATATGATAGCCCGCTATTTAAAACATTGGGTAGAGGCCAGCAGCAGTGATCATATCCCCTGCTGCGGGGGTTTTCGAGCGGGGCCGCGGGGGTGCGGGGTAGATGGGCCGGACGGGAGAGCGGGAGCGCGTGCTGGCCGTAGAAGCGGCGCAGCCATCTCTCTCCGTCGGCCGCGCGCGGTTGTCTCGGGCTGTCTGCTCCGGCCCGCCGTGCGGGAGCGCGTGCTGGCCGCGGAAGCAGGCGGCGCAACCATCGCTACGTCGGACGCGCGCGTCGTCTCCGCCTCTCCCCTCCGGCCGGCGTCTCCGTCGGTCACGCGCAATCGTCTCGGCTCCAGGCCTCCAGCTCTCCGCTCCGGCCGGTATCTCCGTCAACCACGCGCGTTCGTCTCCGATCCGGTCCTCCGCTCCGGTCGGCTGTGCAAGCACGCGCAGCCCAACCCTCCGTCGGCCCACGCACGGTCATCTCCGGACTCCGGCTGGCCGGTGTGCTACCCGGTGCGCTCTCCAACTTCGCCCACGCACGAAGCAGAGGTGACACTAGCTACCGCTGCTTTGTTTGCAGATCTGCCCTGCGCTCTCCAATCTCTCGTGTTCCTCTCCAATCTCTCTCTTGGTTGCATAGTACTAATTGTGGTATACTAATTGTGCTTAGAATCGATTCAGATGGCGGACAGGAAAGGCAAAGCTAAGGTGGTGGATACCGGTACCACGGATGCAATTCTCCGGGTATGTTAGTCTTTAGTTTAATTACTCCTTTACTAGTGCAAATGTGTGGATCAGATAATATACGTAGCGCTCGACTATGCTACTCGTTCCCAGCTGCTGCAACGTTGTCACTGCTAGTTTTCTTCTGGTATATATGGACAGTGTGTGCACAGTCGCCGATCAGAGTCATAAAAGTTCATTTTAGTTCTGAATCTCTAATGTATAACCCACATATTAATCTTACTGTGCACAAAGTACCGATTGCTATATTAAATCATCTGGAACACATTTTAGTCAATTTTGCTAAGACTTTAAAGCATGCTCGTGAGATTTTAATTCTAGAGTTCAACATTTGGAGATGGGGCCCATGTTCAAATCCAGCTGCACCAGTCGGCAGGAAGTAGCCTGTTGTCGTACATAGTCATCTAAAACAGTTTAATTAATTTTGCTCAATTTTTAATTTGTGAACATGATATTTCTATTCTAGGGGTCTAGCTTTGTTGTAGAGCTCTATATAACACGTATATTTGTTTTGGATAGTCGTTCAACTCAAAACAATGAGTATCAGAGTATGGATAGGATTGGTTATTATCCAACGGGTATAAGTAAGTTTTGGGAGGGTGACAAGGACAAGCACAAATAATGATATAAATAAATAAGCAACTTTAAATTTAAACTAAAACTACAACTAATATAGTGCATAAGTATAGGTGACAACAAATTGCCCATGAAAGATAGTAATAGTTGGTGAGTCGGATTTTTTTTTTTGAGCAGATGGTGAGTCCGTATATGTATGAGTGCTCTGTGACGATCGCTGTGGTCGTGTGCATGGGCCTTCTCCAACGCGGCTTGCATGGCATTTGGTCTTTTTTTCGCGATCACAATTTGCCATGTCGCAAGTTAGGCGTGCCATAGTTTCTTAGGTATGTGTTTAGTTCACTGTTGTAACTATGGCGTGTCATATTTTCTTAGCACACTATCTCACACGTCTATCACGACACCGCACCCGAGAGACAGCCAAGCCCATGAGGAATTCTCGCCCAAGGCCCAGGAATGTGAAGGTGTCCGGCACAGACTGGGTTTGTAACATATGTGGAGAGAGGGCCGTGAGAGAGTATTAGAAAAGGGAACTAGGAAGAGTGAGTATGGCAACAAAGAAGAGAACTGTAAACCAAACTTCTATCTACTTCTCTTCCAAGTCGATAGCCTGTCCGGCGGGCTACCGAACCCCCTTCTTTTCCGTCTCCAATTCCTTAGGTTGCTAACAACGTCATAGACTAATTTTCTTGTCAAACTTTACCACAAGTGTGGTTTCAATTTTACTGGCCACACTTTCTATGGCAGGCACAGTTTGCCTAAGGTTCAGTGTGGCAAATTTCGGCATAAACCAAACAAGCCCATATGTCTGGGGCATTTCATGACCAGACCACACAATAGAGTTAGCCCAGTCAAGACGTAGGACCATATGTTGTAGATATATGCTGTGTATTTTATAAACTTACTAGTCAAATTCGAAGAGGATCGACTTAGAACAGAAGTAAAACTCCTTATACTTTGGAATAGGAGTATGGGGCTTTTATGCATTTATTTATGGACATCTATTTGAGAATATGCTCTTGAATTTTGACAATTCTATAAAATGCAGGACATACCAGCACCAATCGCGACACTTGATCTAGGTGATACAGAAAACCTGGAAAAGAACTACAAGAACTTCATTGAGAAGCTTGTTCAGACTGTGATAGAGGACACTGACGTGGAGTTCAAATTTACCGATGGACCTTTTTGGCAGGGCTCCGGCTAACATCCTGTCGGCCGCCCAGAATCCGACAGGTGCCAGGAGAGCCGGAGCCCCAGGAGCCAAAAACGAGCTTCTCCGGCTCCGTAAACAGTACCCGTGCTACAGTGAGAGAAGAAAGCAGGGGAGAGAAAACCAACTCTGAGCTATAGTGATCTGTGCAGTGATTATCAAGCGGTACAGTGATCTTCACAGTGATTGTCAGGCGGAGCCGGAGCTGGCCGGGGCCGTGCCAAAGAGGTCCTGCGATCTGTCCCGGTGACTCCCGGAGTGGACTATTCTCCTACTGGTAGTGGTAACTTTTCCTTTGACCTCTTGGTTGATAACACTCGACTGAGAGTCGTGTGTGATAAGTACCAATGGTGGTTCCGAGGAATTGTTACTGCGGATGGTAGAAGGTATGAGATAGATGATGCTAAGCACCCAAAAGTGATGGCAGGGTCTAGTTCACTACATACAAATGGGATGTACCCGAAGCTCCTTAGTGACTCAGTGAACATTTGCAAAGTAGGCTACCAATCCCTCCGGAGAGCTGTGCAGGAGCTTGCAAAACTTGGCAGAAAAGGTCGCGATCTTGGAACGAACTACAAGACAGCTATCGCTGTAGTTTTGGTCATGTGTTTCGAGGCGGCCAGACTCAAGGAACTGTTTGATTTTTGCTTAAGTTTGCTGAAGGACAAGAAGGATGACCAAGTCGCACTACGCCAGATTCACACAGTAGGAACGAGGGCATTTTTACTATAGGGGTGGCTGGAGTTGAGGGCGCCCCTACAGTGGGCGTCCTCAGGCCCCAGCAGCCCATACAGATGGCACTGTAGGGGCGGCTGGTAACCTGAGCCGCCCCTACAGTTGGGGTTGATATGTAGAGGCGGCTGAATCACCAGCCGCCCCTACAGTGCCTATTTGTAGGGGCGGCTGTCGACTGTAGGGGCGGCTGAATCACCAGCCGCCCCTACTGATGGCGCACGAATAAATAGCAGCCACCCCCTTCTTCCACCTCGGGACACACTCTTCTAAAAAAAGGTTGGGAGGCCTTTGGCTCCTCCTAAAAATTGCTCTACTAAGGGGGGAGGTTTTGATCTCAAATCCTTTGGTGGAGAGGCTCTAAAAGGTAAGGAAGTGCTTCTCCAACTCTTTATTTGAAGTTTAATTAGTTGGTTAGTGAGTAATTTGATTTTTGGTTTTCTCTCTCTTCCATGGAGCTTGAGCTAGTTATGAGTGAAATTAGACCCTAATTTTTACTATACTAGGGTAAATTAGGTAGGGAAGTAAGATTGCACCCTTTGTTAGTACATCTTTGTTGATTTTAGTGTAGTATTAGTGAAGTTTGATGCATGTGTTATGAAACCCTATATCTAGATCTAGATCTAGGATTTTGTTTTTTTTTCTTTTTCAAATTTTTCTTTATGTGACTAGGGTTTGCATGTAGGTGAATGTGTAAGATTTTAATTGTTGCTAATGTGTAAAATATCCTCTACCATGGCTACTAATTATCATTTAATATTTATTTTGATTCCTTTCTATAATGTGTGTTTTTAATTAGTTATGGATAAATAGGCCATTAATTAATTATCCTCTACCATGAAATTGGAATGGAGTTTGCATGAAAGGTAGTGGATGAAATATTAAATGTTGCTAATTGTTTTCTTTGAAATTGTTTATTTGAACCAATTAATTTATATTTTAAAATATTTATGCATTAATAGTCAATTAATTAACTATCCTCTACTACCATAGTGCGTGTCTCAGGTATATACAATTATTCTCGAGTAATATTCTTTCTTTGGTTGTTTTTTTCTATAAGATGGACTACAGGAACTCTTGGATGTATGGTTCGTTAAGACACGACGCTCTTTTCCATGATGAGGTGGACAAATTCATCAAAGCCGTAGAGAAGCATGCAGCGACGTTGAAAGAGAATAGTGACACGATTATTTGTTCCTGCAAAGATTGCAAGAACCTTATTGCATTTCGAGATGTGAGTACCATCAAAGAACATCTGATTAGGAGAGGATTTGTTCCGGACTACACAGTGTGGATTCATCATGGTGAAACAGTGGTTGTTGATGACAGCGACGATGATCTAGCTGATGAAGCTGAAACCCAAGCATACTTGTCCCGATTCATAGACGATCTTGAGCAACAAATGGATCATGACTATGGCAATCAACAAGGTGGCGGCTTTGGCAATCAACAAAGTGGTGGCTTTCGCAATGAACAAGGTGGTGATGATGCTAGTGGTGCCAGCAATGATAGCGAAGCATGTGAGGGAGATGCAGATGATGGTGACAACTTGGATGAAATGCTTGGGGCCTTTGGACCAGAAATATTAGAAAAGAGCAAGAGAGGTCTAGAAAATCTTGAGAGGGTGACAAAAGCATCGAAGAAGACTGTGTATGATGCTGAGAAGGGCTGTCCGACATACTTCACACTGCTACGTTTTGTGCTTGAGCTACTCATCCTAAAGGCTAAGTACGGCTGGTCGGACTGCAGTTTCGATGATCTGTTGTGCCTCATGTCACGGTTGCTCCCACGGCCGAACACAGTTCCCGCCAACACATACCAAGCAAAGAAGGTTATAAGTCCACTCACATTGGGGGTTGAAAAAATCCATGCATGCCCCAACCATTGTATCCTTTTTCGGCGTGGCACATCGTTCGAGACTTTAGATACATGTTCTAGGTGTGGGGCTAGTCGATACAAGAACAATGACCTTCAAAGTGGGGTGGAAGCCTCCACAGGAAAGAGGAAGAAGGGTGGGAAGAAGGTGGTGCAAGAATCTCAGCCCCCAGAGGAAACTCCATTAGGCAACGATGCAAATAAGAGAAGAATTCCTGCCCTGGTTATGTGGTACTTGCCAGTGACCGACCGCTTGAGGCGTATGTTCCTAAACCCTAAGGAAGCCGTACTGATGACATGGTGGGATGATGAGCGCAAGGTGGATGATGATACGATCACACACCCGACCGATTGTAGCCAGTGGCAAGCGTTCGATGCCAAGTAGAAAGCAGAATTCAGTGATGACCCACGGAATGTATGGTTCGTCTTGAGCACCGATGGAATGAATCCCTTCAATGAGAGGATGACCGACCACAACACATGGCCAGTCATCTTGACCATGTACAATCTCCCAACATATTTGTGTCAGAAGAGGAAGTACCTTCTCCTCACCATTCTTATCTTTGGCCCCAAACAACCAGGCATTGATATAGATGTGTTCTTGGAGCCTCTGATGCAAGAAATGGAGAGGCTATGGAGGTATGAGGAGCCGATGTACGATGCATTCCGGCGGGAGGACTTCATATGCAAATCAATAATATTTGTTACTACCAATGATTACCCCGCGCTGTTTGCCCTGTCTGGACAGTTCAAAGGCAAGACTGGATGCTTAGTCTGTTTGGATGGTACTAAATGGGTGTTCCTAGATGGATCCAGGAAGATAGTTTACATAAGGAACCGATGCTTCTTAAAGACAGATCACAAGTACCGCGGCAAATTGTACCTAAGATACTATGGCAACATCCCGGAGAATGAACCCCCTCCAGAGAGACGTCGTAATGGAGAACATGTGTTCAGAATGGTCCAAAACATACACGTCGTCTATGGAAAGAAGAATCCGGATGGAACGATTAGAGATAGAAGCACACCTCCCATCGAAGGCGTACCATTCAAGAAGCAATCGATCTTCTTTCAATACCTGCCTTATTGGCCAGACTTGGAGGTCCCCCATGCCATTGATGCGATGCACGTGCAGAAGAATGTCTTTGAGAGTCTCATGGCTACCTTGATGGACACGGGAAAGTCAAAGGATGGTCTCAGATCACGGAAAGACATGGTGCAGCTAAACGTGATGTGGGAGCTTTGGCCGGTACAGCAGGATAATGGCAAGTGTAGTCTTCCCGCGGCTAGCTTCAACCTAACCCTAGAGGAGAGGAGAGCTATATGTAATTTCCTTAGGGGGTCAGAGTGCCAACTGGATTTTCGATGAACCCGAAGAAGCTAGTGTCGATGAAGGACCTATCATTAACATACTGCAAGGCTCATGATTGTCATGTGATGCTGATAGTGTTCCTACCAATTGCAATCAGGGCTATAAAGCCAGAGTTCCTAAATATGGCCATCACCCGCATGTACTACTTCTTTTCGAAGATCTCACAGAAGACGATTCGCAGGCAAGAGCTGAGTGACCTACATGAATTCATGGTGGAGACCCAGAACCAGCTAGAGATGTGTTTACCTCCTGCTTTTTTGATATAATGGTACATCTCATGATTCACCTGGTTCATCAGATCGACGCGCTGGGCCCTAGCTTCTTGCATGAAATGTGGTCCTACGAGCGGTTCATGTCGGTTCTAAGCCGATACGTGCATAACCGAACACACCCAGAGGGCTCCATGATAAAGGGTTACAATTCCGAAGAAGTCGTCGAGTGCTGCCAAGAGTGGCTAAAAGTATAGAGAGGGATTGGTAATCCTGATTCTCATCACAAGGGAAGGCTAGCTAGGAAGGGCACAAGTGGTAGGAAAGTGTTCCTCGACAATGATTACAGAGAGGTGAGTCGAGCGCATTACAGTGTCTTGCAAAGTATGGCAGTGATGCAACCGTACATTGATGAACACATGGCTATCATTATGGCTGAGAGGAATGGCCATTCAGATGATTGGGTCATGAAACAGCATAAGCAACGCCTGACATCATGGTTGAAGGACCAGAACATACAGCCTAGAGAAACCATAGATTCTATTACCATCAGTCGGTTGGCGGCTGGGCCATCGAAATAGGTGACGTCTTGGAATGCTTATGACATCAATGGGTACACATACTATACCGACACAAAGGACAGGAAATCTGTGAATCAGAACAGCGGCATCCGAATAGAGGCTCTCAACGTAGTGGGGTGAAAGGTCCTGTACTTTGGCATAATTGAAGATATATGGGAACTTGACTATGGAAGGGATATAAAGGTGGCCCTGTTTCGATGCAGTCAAGGTTCCAATGCAACCGGAACCCCCGTCGATCGCATACGGGCGCCAACCAGTTCCAAATTGGTGGTTCCGATGGGCAGGCAAAACGTTATCATTGAGGTGGCAACGGGCGTGGCACATCCTCTGGGTGGCACGTGGCACAATAGGGACATCCCGCAGGACTACACTCGGGTCGAGGTGCATACAGTGAAGTCCGAGTTCATGACTTGGAAGATAGAACACCCTACTCCTGAGGGGCTCGTGTTACTCGGAGACGTCATGAACCAGTTCATCCTCTGGCACAGACGGGACATTGTATTGACCGAGTCTTCACCAACTCCGACTGAAGTTCATCCTCTGGAGCGACCCGTCGAGGACGGGGAGGTATACTCACCAGCCCATGACCATGACCACCACACGCTAGAGACTTCTCCACCTCGTACCGAGCAAGGGCATGATGACATGCCACATCCTTCTCCACCTCATATCGAGCATGGGCATGATGACATGCCACGTCCTTCTCCAGCTCGTACCGAGCAAAGGCATGATGAGATGCAACATCCTTCTCAACAAGCGCAGCCGATACATGAACAACAAGTGTCTCATGAACAGCAATTGCCTCGTGAACAGCCGATACGTGAAGAACAAGTGGCCCCTAGAGCAGGTGATGCACAAGTTGACAAGGACGTGCCCAAATGGGAAGCTCAAAACAAAATCTCAATCAAGATAAAGCCATCGTATATGGGCATTAATGACGTCTCGTCGGTGCACAAGTGGATGGCCCATGACCAGTTCAAGCCTAAGAACCAAGTAAAAGAATTCAGAGCACCAGCTTCTGAGGAGGGCACCACTAGCAAACTGCACAAAGGGTTTAACAAGTATCCAGCTGTTGATAACCTCAAATGGTCAAATGATTGCTCGGATAAATATGAAAAAGGCAAGAACTTCCTACCAAACCAAGTCATACAGTGCTTGCCACGTGGAATGAGAAAGTTCCACGATTGGTACTTGCGTGCTCAGATAACAGAACTAGAAATCTTACAAGCATGGATCCCTGTCGGCACATTTGGAGCCCCAGGTGGGCAAATTGCCGTTGAGTTTAAGGATATCCAGGCATGCTTCCACCTCGGACGAATGGAAATGAATCTAATTCGCATATGGTGCCTGTAAGTCCTTGCCCTCTCGATATGATATGAATGTAATCTTTTGATTTTGTTGTAACTAACCCGCGCCGTGATTTGTAGAATGCAAATGGACTTTGTAAAAAAGAGGCCAGCTCTGAAACACGGGTATATAGACCCTTCACCTATAGCATCAACAAATTTTAATTACCCTAAAGAGTGGAAACTAGATTGCAAAGAACTAGGAGCTGGAAAGACACTTAAGGAGAAAGAGGACATTAGGAACAAGAAAATATTGGAAGAGTCCCTCAAGGTTGCGGCATACATTGCCCTATGTTTTAAAAATCTCCAACAACACGATAATATATGGATACCATACCACTTCAAGTAAGTTCGACTGTATACTTAGCTTTGTTCAATATACTTTGTTCGATGCAAAAGAGCTTATGTGTTCCTTCTATGACTAAATTCATGCAGCGATCACTGGATTTGCATAGGCGTCTGGCTCTCACATAGCATGGCATGGGTCTTTGATTCAGCGGATTTCCCAGTCGAGACATACAAAGACTTCATAGCGATTGTCAAGATGTATACATATTGACAATCCTCATTTTAGCTACTATGTTTGTATACATACTTGTAAGGTTCAATGTGGGATACTAACAAGTTGCATTTGCTAAAACCATTGGAATAGGACATTCATGCACTATGTCCAGGAACATAAGGGGAGGCATCATCCAAATAGGAAGGAAAAGTTGTATGTCAAAACTCTATGTGCGGTAAGTGTCATTTACTTTGGTACTCCATATATTACGTGTCTGTCAATAGCATTACTTAACATCTCCATATGCAAAACACACAGTGCCCCAAGCAGAAGCCTGGGAGTCTACATTGTGGATACTACACATGTATTATGATGAGTACCATCGGTGGCTACAACAGAAACCCCAATCTGGTAAGTTTGAACCTCTTCGCTCGTAGTATGAAAAGTTCGCATATGTTGTGATATAGTAAACCTAAACTTGTTCTCTTGTAGTTGGAGAAAGATAAAGACACGAGAAGAAACCCATACAAGGATGACGAGCTCTTAGAGATGGTCGGCGACCTTTGCAACTTCATAATGGACCAGATTGTGTACCATAAAGGCACTTACCATCATCTTCTTTCTGACTTAGGTAGTAATCCTCTATACCAACACCTTCGGGAGACTGATAGGCTAGCCCTAGGCCGTTGATGACAATGTGGACTTGTGGTATGGTTTGGATCAGACTTTGGAACGGTTTGGACTTTGTTTTGCATGTGGACTTGTAGATTTCTTAATGGACTATGTTATAATGATGGACTTCATAATGGACTATGTTGTAATGATGAACTTTTGTGAATTATGATCTGTGATGATGTTCTAAATAATAGCCTTGTGTTTGTGGATGTATATATGTATATTTGTGGCGGTCAGATTCGAATTTGAATTATATATATATATATATATATGTGGTCAGATTTGAATTAAAAAATTTTTTTTGCTGGAAAATCCACTGTAGGGGCGGTTCTTGATTGAACCGCCCTTACAAATACACACAACAGGGGCAGCTGATGATACAACCGCCCTTACAAAAGTCCACTACAGGGACGGCTGATATTACCAGCCGCCCTTACAGAGGGCACTGTAGGGGCGGCTGAAAACACCAGCCGCCCCTACAGAGGGCACTGCAGGGGCGTCAGGAAACCGCCCCTACAGAGACACTCTCTGTAGGAACACCCTGGGAAGGACGGCTGGCGCAGCCGTCCCTACAAAGGCTCTAGAGCCGCCTCTACAGTTAACTTCTATAGTAGTGTCGGCGAGAAGAACAGACTTCTTATCAACGGCTGGTCTGATACAAGCCGTGATTTCTATGAAGAAAATGGAGGAACAAAAGAGAGCGTCATATCCCCGACCACATCAGCAAAGGTTAGGAAAGTATATGATGGGGTTCAAATCCTTTGCCGATCGAAATGGGATTACTGGATTGAAACCAATGTGCCCCAGCCCAAGAAGCAAAGCAAAGTTAGAAAAGGCTAGGTGCACTAATAAGTGAAATGAAAGCATCAAACTCAAATACTAGACCTGTCAGTTGATGAACTATATGGTTGTCAGTTAATTTATTTTGTCCTTCCAGCAGACATAGTGGTTTAATTTCTGGTAGGACAAGTCTCAGAGCATTGCGACTTGCGATGATTATTATTTTGTTAGTTGAGGGTTATTAAATATACTTGCTAGTTAATTTATAATATTTCCTTTTTTTTTTGGCAAATTTTAGCTACTAAATCCGTCCTAAATTATAGTTCGTTTGACTCTTTTGATCCCAAGTTTGACCACTCGTTTTATTCAAAAATTTATGCTAATATCACTTTTTTGTTGTGGCTTGCTTTATTAACAAAAGTTCTTCTAGAATGACTTAAATTTGACTATGTTTGCATAAATTTTTTGAATAAGACGAGCGGTCAAAACTTGAGGTAAAAAAAGTCAAACGAATTATAATTTGGAACGGAGTGAGTAATAATTTCGTTCCCAGGTCAAAAAAAAAAAGTCAAACGAATTATAATTTGAAACGGAGTGAGTAATAATTTGGAACGGAGTGAGGTCAAAAAAAAAGTCAAACGTTTGCATTTTGATAACATTCTTTATTGCCCCGGTGCTGAACTTCCTATTTCGTTCCCAGCATTTTCAGGTAGAAACTGGGTTGATATTGATACCTGGTCTTTTTTTAAAATAAAATAGCCAAATTACATGAGGTCTTTTCGGCTGTCTAGTTATGATCTTAATCAGATTTTGGGACCTTCGAAGAGTGGTATCTTTGTACACTTGTCTTGTGCACCCAACACCATGATAGGATTAGTATGAATAATTTAGCCTCCAAAGGCCAGGCCCTCCGCCTGCGCCCAGTGGCGAAGCTACATAGTACTACTACCAATAAATGCATAAATCAGTACTCCCTCTGTACCTAAATGTTTATCGCTGTGATTTACGTGCCGCTAACTTGACTTGATTTATAAGAAATGCGTGCAATATTTCTATCTCTGAATAAATTTATTCAAAAACTAGATTCAAATATATATCAATGATACTAATTATATATTATAAATATTAATATTTTTAATATATATTTAATCAAAATTGTTTATCAGGAAGCGAAAACGGCGTACATTTAGGGACGGAATGAGTATATGCATACAAATTTATTCCATACAGCACTCTACTACCAAAAGCATTTTGAACGGTAGGCATTTTTTTACACAAGCGGGCAGGTTGGCACCTCTGTCCAATTGCCTCTGTTAATAGACCACTTATAGAGAGGCAGCCTCAATAAATCGATTAACAAAGCTGCACGCGTTAAGATGACTGCCTCAGTTAATAATTTTCAGAAAACCAAGAAATACAGAATGAGGATTCTAAATACATAGGATGCGATCTTTGTTATCATTGTTTTTAATCTTGTATTGGATATTTTGGCCACTAAATGATCTTAAATAAAAAAATTTAACCAAAAAGTTTTAAAGCTTGTCAAACATTATAACTTTATATATAGTACGTGTCTCCATTCGAGATTGTTTGAAATTAAAAAAAAAATTTAAATATCAAAATATGAGAACTAAAACAAATATTTGAAACTCTAAACAACTTCAAATAAAAAACTTATCAACTAAAAACTTGTACATTGGGTCGACCACAACAACTTTGGTATTAGACATGTGAACATTAAAAGTCATTTTGAAATTCTAAATTTTAAATTTCAAAATCTAAGACAAGATTGGTAGAATCAACCGGGGCTCAATTCTATTGTAGAGGTAATATTACAACCCCAGTCTTAGATACTCATCACTAGATCCTTTGTAGTGTCGTGCGGGGACTCCAGAAGATGGATTCTTTAGGGGTTTTGTGGTCAGCTCCGTGGGAGTTCATGAAGAGCTACTCTAGTGGAATCAAGGTTTGTTGGAGTGCTTTGTTTGATCAGTCGACGCATAAACGAGTTCCCATATTGAGGGACATGCTTGAGGGCTTGCGAGGCTTCTAGAGCAGCGATGATCCAAGGACTTGCCTCAACAGGGAGTATCACTACTACTAAAAAATGTTTTAGGAGACAAGCTAGTTTTATTAACAAAGGCGGTCACAAAATTTACATGTCTTCTAAAATACCTGAGGATTTTTAGAGATAGTCGTTTTATTTACGAAGGTGACAAAAAATTATCCATCTCCCAAAATCTATTTACGAAGACGGCCATAAATTATCCATCTCTCAAAATAAATTAATACATGTAGCCTCTTAAGATGTCCATCTATGAAAATAGAGGTCAAAGAGGCACGCCTTAGTTAATATGCTCAATGCCCAACTAAGCCCATATCCAATCCCGCCGCTTCCTTCTATCGAGCTTATATATATGCGAGGAGTCAGCGCCTCTCTCAATTCTCCAAATCATGCCGCCCCTTCTCTCACTTCTCTCCCACGACACCTCTCCCAGCGGCGACATGGGGGTGGGGCCACCACCCCAGGCATCGGTGCGCAGGGTGGCCACCACATCTAGCGGCGATGCTTAGGACGTGGCCACCATATCCAATGGATGAAAGCTCTAGTTTGTTTTGGTGATTGAGTGTCAACCATGTTGACTAATGTTTTCATTGAGTAGGATTAGCTAGGACTACTACAAAAATGATTTTACGAGGCACTGCTCAAACATTAACCGAGACGGTCACAAAACCAACCGCCTCAAAAGTTATCCTGTTGAAAGAATATAATTATAAATAAACCATTAAAGATGAACTTATATTTTTTTAATATACAAGTATATGGCGCATGTATGGATGAAAATGGATCAAATACGAACGGATATAACTGATATTACATTTGTTTTCATATTTCTATCCAGTTTCGGATTCGAATACAGATATTGTCAACCATGACGGATATGATACGATTGGATATTGACATCATAAATATGTGATTTGATTATTCGGATATGGATACGGTATCGGATGTTGAATATCCGGACTCGGATATGGACAGATCTGAACTCCTCTAAACGGATTCGGTCCTGAATACGGTCGAAAAATATCCGTACCGGTTTCACCCCTAGGCGCATGTACATATCCACTAGTTCTAAAAAATCCTAAATTTATGATACAATTTAGAAATTATAATCCAAAAGTATATAAAAATAAAAAAATATCCAAAACCCATATACATATGGGCCAAATCAAGGCCACAAATGACAAAATTCCCTACCCAAATTGATAAAACGAAGGACACAAATGCTCCTGGCCTCTTTTCCGTGCGAAACCATCTTCTCCATCGAAAGGGCTTTGGCGGCGGCGCGTCATCTACTCGTTGCGCCGGCAGGTGGCAGACGGCCGGGGCTGGCCGGGTCTGGGGGTCGCCGGGAGGTATCGAGGTGGGTTAGTGGTGAGAATTTGAAATCCGTAAGAGTATTTGAGCTGGTAAGAAATGGGTGACTCCACAGCCGGCCCTCTACATCTAGGGTTTGTGGAAGAGGAGGAGGAGCAACCGATGGAGATTGAAGGAACCGGAAGCAGATCAGCGGAGGCCATTGACGCTGGCCGCGGAAAGAAGAAGAGGCCACATTCTCCGCGCTGTGACGAGGATTCATCCAAGTCTTCCGCCATCGATGGTAACGATGAATGGTTGGTCAGCAGCAGCGAAGAGGGAGACGATTGCGGGAATCAAGGCAAAAAATCAACATCACCTGTATGTTAGTTTGATCATGCCGAATTCTCTGTAGCGACGAAAATCATTAGCACAGTCTTAATACATAGAAATGAATATTTCCATTTTAACATAGAGACAGTTACAAGATTTCCCCTCATAGGGGTCGTTCTTGGGCAGTGAGCTTTGGAAGTTGGGATCGAAATGTTTAGGAACTGAATTCTGAAAATCCATGTCACCGTTTTCATCGGAACACTTTGTTAATGTGTGAATTGATGACTGGGCTCATTGAACCATGCTTGTGGATTCAGCTGCTTTTGTTAGCTTCATCACTTCATCAGAAAATAAAAATTATTTTACATAATATTTATAACAGGCATTTCGTAGGAAAGAAAACATCTACTGAGTTGCTGTAGAGGAGCTGATTTGATATCCTAGAACCACCTGTCAAAATTTTAGTTCTTTCTTCCTTGTTCGCAAAATATTGCCTCGCATTGCTGCATCAACTGTTTCCTATGTTGCAGTGGTTCAAACATCGCAATTGGTTCTTTTTTATATCTGAGCTCGATTTAAGATAATATAAAGTAATAAATTGTATATGCTCATGGTTTAATATGTTTTCCCTGTAAGAAGCTTAAGCTTTCCTTTTATGACATTCAAAGCATCCCATTGTTTCCCACTATTATAACGTTCACCCCTCAATACCTATCCACAACAACTTGGTATGAATAATAGAATCTAACATTTGTAATTTTACACATGTATACAGCCACGTGAATTACAACTGATTTCAACCTATTTCTACATGCTTGTTGGAAAGGGATTGTGAACCATAATATGTCAACAGAAGTTTATTATGCTTGGATTAAACTTTAGAGATCTTACATTTTTTTGTGCTGATTTTAATGATATTTTATTTTCTGTAGGGATGTGTAGCCCTTTTACAGTCGATAATTTTCCAAGGGCTAGTTGGGACCATGACAAGCAATCTGAGTTGGTATTTGCAAATCCAGAAACTAAACGTCGTGGGCCTTCTCCAATCATGCTTTTCCCTCCATTCAAAACTGGAAGACATTTATTTGATTCAGATTATAATCTCAGTGATAAATCTGAAAGTAAGTTTCTTTTTCTGTTTCCCCCTTTCGTCCCATATATCATATATTCTAAACTGGCTGGCACTCTATACACATTATATGTTTTCACATTGATTTTTCAGTGAGTTTGACCAATGTTGAGGGTTGCTTAAAGGAATGTTGCTGCCTTCCAATGGAATTGATTCAGTTCATTGATGTCAAGATTGCTGGTTATCAACATAGCCATCCTGGTCGAGCCAAGATTTTTGGTTTTGTTGCAGCACGGGACAGAATCAATCCCTTGCGCAACTATATCTATAGGCGTGCTATTGACAATTGTGAAGCTGTTCCTGTGAACTGAAAAACGGTAATTATATTTGGTTCACACTTCTAGGCTTGTAATTGTCTGTGTGCATGCTCCTTTTAATCATTCATAAATATCTGTACGTATAACACTAGGATATGTCAAAACTGCAATTTTCCACATCTAGATTTAGGTACTGCTCGTATAACTTTAGATAGTTGTCTCAATTTCTTCTACAACAGATTTACATTTGACATTTGAACTAATAGGATTTGTGAAGTGAATGGTAGTATTTGGTCCGCAAAGTGCAATTGTCTACATGCATGCTCCTTTTATCATGAAAGCAATACATTAGTTATGTCCAAATTTAGCATAGTGTTTTGTAAATGCAGAGTTTGTGACTGCCATATTTATTGTGTGCTGTAAAAAGTTGACAGTCTGCATGGTAATTCATTTTGCATACTCCCACGACTATCTTCCTGCATGCTCCTTTTTCAATCTGAAAGTGCACTCTATTATGAACTTGCCAATTGTAAATTTGTGCATTTTTATATAAATTTTTGTACTTATTTGACAGCAATTCATTCCTATTACTCTACATATTTTGGGAATACCAAATTTGTTTGGTCTATTGCGCATGTTTCACTTTTATTTGCTATGTCAGTTATCTAAGAAGATGGATTTCCCACTACTTATAACTGATAAAAATGCAAATATATAACTGACTTCGTTGCAGGGCATGGGCATGGCACGATTGTCTCTGACGAGCCCTACTCGAGTCATTTCAATGTCATCCTATGCATTGATCGAGTTTGAGCTCCATGCCCAAAGTGAAGACGAGACAAATGGCGATGATGGTCCAATCATTGAAGGATGCACTGAGCTAGACAATATGTATGAATCAAGGTCGTTCATTGAGCACCAGCGCCTGTACGGCGAAAGGTGCGCTCTGGACATCAAGTACCTGGTACTGATGAATGCAGTGGAGGCCCGGGTTGAAGTCACAGTCCTCCGCTCCGCTGCCATCGATGACGTCGTCAACATGAAGCTGCTCGCCAGGACCAGCGGCTTCAGTGAGGTGATCCGGCTTTTTCGCGGCGTGGCTCCAAAGCTGGGTTTCATGATGAGCTTTGTTATAGCGGTGGAGGGACACAGCGATTTTGATCTCTACATCAAAGGGTATCCAAGAGAACATCCTAACGTCGACCAGAAAGTAGTGCCATGTTCACGGTGGCAATGTAGCTTCACCTCTGGCTACCATGGGACGGATGAAGAAGTGGCAGACCTAGGGGGCTTTGGAGCGGTGTCAGTCAAGGTCACTTGGAGATCCCACAGGAAGAAATATTGATGAATAGGATTGGTATCTGGTAGCCAAAACATTTGATTTACTTCATTATGTTCCAGTGAAATGTGTCATTACTAAAGGGCAGATGTACCTAGTTGCTTTTTGCCGTACCTTCATATACTTAGCTTGTTCTCGTCTGTGTTCTTGTATGCATTTTTCAGTTTCATCTGGTTTGGTTTCTGGCCCAGATTCTGGCTGGATCTTATCGAATGTTCATATGAATGTCCTTGTTCGAGCATGCCTGGCCCTGACGAAAATTCGTGAAATGATGTCATCAGACGGCAGTAGGAACTCTGTTACGTGTGGAGTGTCGTAAGCATATACAGATAAATTGTAGCCAAATCTAACATGAAGGGGTTAAATATGCATTGTGCATACCTCGAAGAAATTGAAGCAAGCATCGAAAAGATATCACGAGAAGAAGCCTCAAAACAATTAATATTTCCTTTTTCTCAATAATAATTTGACACTACATGCTATATCTTGAAAAGCAATGGTGTATGTGCAAATGACCTATTGATCCACAGAAAACAGAAGTTCTTGGGCGTTAACGAGTACAGGTGAACCTTGTTTAGTTCTCTACAATCTGCTGAATCAGCAATTTACAGTCATCGTCGTTGTCATCATCGTCACCTGACTCATCTCTATCGCTCTCTTGATCTCTGCTAGGATCTGCACTCTTTAGAGCTCTCTCCCAAGTGGATACTTCTTTCAGCTTCCTAGAGCTGTCCTCCATTTCCCAGATTAAACCACGGTCTACCAAGTAATCTTCAGTTTGTTGCTTCCCGTTTGTACTTATGGTGCAAGGGGAGTCAGCAATTCTCATGAATTCTTCGTAAGCTCCGTCATAAGCTTCAAGTACGTCACCATATAGGTTTAGACAGTATGGTTCTGCCAAGGAGCTAGTTTCTTGTACGAAAATGGGACTTCCCTGGCCTGAAGAAGAACCTGATTCACTGTTTGAGCATATTGGTTCAGAGAATATTTGATCAGTCACCATCATCTGCAGCTGTGCCTGCTTCTGTCTGTGGGCAATTGCTGACTCAAGCTCCTTGATTCGGTCTTCAAGCCTACGTTGGATCACCTTGTGGAGATGGCTGAGATCTCTAGGCGAGACGGGATAGTTTGCTCTCTAATCTGGGGAACTTTCCCTGCTGTCCCTGCCATGGTCACATTCACTGCTGTAATCTGTATGGTCACGAGGGATCATATCAGCTTTAAGTTCCCCACAAACAATGTCACAAATGAAATCCTCGTCAACCTACACATGCAGAATTTCAATAAATAGAATTGTAGGCTACAAACAGACGTATGTGAAATATTTCAGTGAAAGATAGTTACCTCATTAAAGTCAGATGTTTCTTCTTCCAAACGTTTCCAAGTGATGTTCAGTTCCAGTCTTGCAAGCTCAGCTTCGATTTTGCTCATTGGCTCTGGATCAAATACGTGTAGTTTGTTATTATAATCTATTATCAGCACATAAGATACATCAGGTTTTGGTTTGAATAAGTTAAAAATGTTGTAAGAAAATTTTAACAATTGATACTTTACCATCATGTTCACTAGAAGTTTCATTACGTAATTCTTTCACAGTTAAACCCTCTTTCATCTCCAGTTCATCTTGCAAATCCTGAACTAAGTTCTCCATTTGTTTCAGTGTGCCCTTCAACGTATCAAATTCCTTCTTGTTTGACAGAGAAGACGATATAATACCGATGCTCACCCCAATAAAGAATAGGAGTAGTCGATCACGTAAACCTGCAGATCAAATATGCATATTTAGGATGTGCCAAATGCTTCAAAGGGGAGGAAATAAATCTAAAATGGAATGAATTCAATGAAGAAGCATGCCATTCATACAGAGAAGTCACCCTTCAATATAACCTTACTGTTTGGGATTTACTTCAATTACCAGTCATTAGCAGCACGTGAAAGAGGTCACTGGGACACATGAGTGTCTAGAAATCCTCATGTGTGAAATTAGACTACAGAACTGTACTACCAATGATGCCAAAGGAAAGTATGTAGTAGAAACATAAATGAAAAGTGAACTCAGAGAACTGATAATATGATTACAAGCATCCACAGCTTCTTGGTTGCTGCTATTTTGGAATACATGGATATCTGGGAGTTTGTTTCTGATGTTGTTTTGCAACCTGAAGTCTACTGTGGAGGCTTACTGAGTCTGGCCAATATTCTGCAAAGTCAGCTTACAAGGCATTTTTCTTTGGTTCTGTTGTCTACCTGTCTTTGAACCTTGCGAGCTTATATGGAGAACTTGGGCACCAAAGAAATGCCAATTTTTCTTATGGCTTGCTGCACATGATAGGTGCTGGACAGCAGACTGACTAGCTAAGAAGGGCCTTCCACACCTGAGCCACTGCCCTTTATGTGATAAAAAAGAAGAGACCATCCAACATATTTTGATAGGCTGCGTGTTTTCCAGGCTGGTGTGGCTTTGGCTTCTCCTCCGGCGAGTTGGACTCTCCCCTTCCCCTCAGGCCGGATATGTGGTGCTGTTATGACCGGCATTCCCTACAGCCGTCGCAGCCCAGCTAAGGGCTAGGAGGGAAGCCGGCCATCAAAGGGCTATGGCCCATATAATTGTCGCAATTATAGTATTGCTAGAGGGTTATTTTATAATTGTCGCTATTAGAGAGACATATAAATATTTGTAAGACTCTATTTGTGAGATTAAGCAGAAACATATTATTGTTTCCGGCTTCCTCAGGGAGAAACCCTAGCCGTTACTGTAGCTGCACGAGGGTTAGGGCTACAGCCGCAGCCGCCCATCCTCCACCACGGCGTCCAGCCGCCGGCAGCGAGGTTCCCAGCCTGCTCCACCTCCCTCTCACCCCTACAGACTCCGTGATCTACGCGGTAGGATCCGTAATCCTATCAACCTGGTATCAGCATTGCCGGGTTCGATGACGACTGCTCCTCCGAGTTCCTCCATCCCGGTGACCACTTCGCCGCCGCCCGCTGCGTCGTCGGAGTTGTCGGAGGCGTCCAACGCCTCTGCCCAGCCCCTGACGTTGGAATCGCTGGGGGCCAAGGTTGATCTGATCGCCAACGCGGTGGTCTCCATGCAGACGGCGTGGGCCGGCCTGCTCCAGGCGCCTCCACCGCCGCCGTTTCCCACACCACCACTGCCTCCGCCGCCGGTGCCCACGGCACCGATCCCCACTGCGCCAGCGACTTCCTACCCCTACGGCATGCCGTCGACGGGGGCCGGAGTTCCGCTCCATCTGTTGCAATGGCCGGCCTCGCCGTCACCGCTGCCTGATTGGCTGCAGCCGCCCGTGACGGCGTCTGCTCCGCTCTACTCGATAGCCACGTCGACAACCCCATCACCCTCCACGACGATCGCGACAACAGCGGTTCCAACCCTGCCTTCCGCCGGCAGTCCTCTCTCTGGGGGGGTGGACGGCTCGCTGTTCTTCGGGGCGCCTTCTTCCTCGGGTCTCCAGCAGCAGGGGGGCCTTGACCCGGGCCTTGGTGCTGCCCTCGCGGGCGCACAGGCGGGGCCCAAATTCTACAAATTGGAGTTTCCTACGTACGACGGCTCGGCAGACCCCCTGAATTGGTTGAACCAGTGCGAGCAGTTCTTCCGCGGTCAGCAGACGCTAGCATCCGCGCGCACATGGCTCGCGTCCTACCATCTTCAAGGTACTGCCCAGACATGGTACTACGCCCTGGAGCAGGACGAGGGCATGCCCCCTTGGGAGCGCTTCCGCGAGTTATTTTCGCTCCGCTTCGGGCCCCCTGTTCTGGGCACACGGTTGGCGGAGCATGCCCGCCTTCCTTTTGGTTCTTCCGTGCAGGATTACTCGGAGCGCTACAATGCCATCCTATGCCACGCCCGCAACCTCTCCGCTCGCCAAAAGGCGGAGTTGTACGTTGGCGGGCTGCCGGACCAGCTCCGCAAGCAGGTTCAGCTCCGCGCACCGCCCGACCTCCAAACCGCCATGTACTTGGCACGGGCGTTCGAGGATTGCGTATCTCCACCTGCCCCGCAGCCTCGTGGCGTCCGGCCGCCCCTGCGGTCAACTTGGACTCCGCAGCAGCGGACGCCGAGCGGTCCTCCACCTGCGGCCGCCGCTCCTACACCGACACCGGGGGCGCCCACTTTTCGTCGGCTCTCTCCGACCGAACAGCAGGAGCGCCGTCGCCAGGGGCTGTGCTTCAACTGTGACGAGCCTTACGTACGCGGGCACATGTGCAAGCGCCTCTTCTACCTGGAGGTCGACGACTACATCGTGGAGACTCCCGTGGAGGCAACTGAGGACACCCCGTCCAGCGAGTTAGCCGGCCCGGAGATGGCCGCCGCTAACGCCCTTGTGGTCTCCCTCCAGGCTGTTGCAGGTATTCGGGCCGCCAACTCCATGCTGCTGCCCGTCGTCATCAAGGGCGAACGCTTCCTGGCCCTCCTCGACATGGGCTCCACCCATAACTTCGTGTCGGTGGAGACCATGCGCTGCCTGGGCCTCGTTCCGGTGGGCGGGGAGCGCCTGCGGATCACGGTGGCCAATGGCGACCGCATGCCTTGTGAGGGCATCGCGCGCAACGTGCCCATTCGCATCTACGACGAGGACTTCGCCATCACGTGTGTCGGCCTCAACTTGGGCGGATTTGACTTCATCATGGGCTTCGACTTCATCCGCACCTTGGGCCCCATACTATGGGACTGCGAGGCCCTCACCCTGTCGTTTTGGCGCGACGGCCGCCGCGTCACCTGGCAGGGAGTGGCCGGGGCGGTTGCACCCTCTCCAGCCCCCTCGGCAAAGCTGCTGGCCACGGCTGCCCCCGACCCACGGCAGCCGCTGCTGGACGTCCTCCTCCAGCAGCACGCCGTCGTCTTCACCGAACCCACGGGCCTTCCGCCGGCGCGAGCGTACGACCACCGCATCCACTTGCTACCGGGCACCGCGCCGGTGGCGGTGCGCCCTTACCGCTATCCCCAGCTACAGAAGGACGAGCTGGAGCGGTAGTGCGCGGCCATGCTCACCCAAGGGATCATCAGGCCGACCACTTCACCTTTCTCGGCGCCCGTCTTGCTGGTGCGCAAGGCGGACCAGTCGTGGCGCTTCTGCATTGACTACCGCGCCCTCAACGCCAAGACGTCCAAGGACAAGTTCCCGATACCGGTGGTCGATGAGCTCCATGGAGCTCGCTTTTTCACAAAGCTGGACCTACGCTCGGGGTATCATCAGGTGCGGATGCATCCCGACGACATCGCCAAGACGGCGTTCCGCACTCACCACGGCCACTTCGAGTTTCTGGTGATGCCTTTCGGGCTTTCTAATGCCCCGGCCACCTTCCAGGCCCTGATGAACGATGTGCTTCGCACCTACCTCCGGCAGTTTGTGCTCGTTTTCTTCGATGATATCCTCATCTACAGCTCGTCGTGGTCCGAGCATCTGCAGCACATCAACATCGTCCTCAGCGCCCTGCGGGCGCACCATCTATACTTGAAGCGCTCCAAGTGCTCGTTTGGGGCGCCATCCGTGACCTATCTTGGCCATGTCATCGCCGAGGGCGGTGTCGCCATGGACGCCGACAAGGTCGACGCGGTGGCGGCGTGGCCTCTACCTCGCTCGGCCCGGGGCCTTCGCGGCTTCTTGGGCTTGGCGGGATACTACAGGAAGTTCATCCGCGACTTCGGCATCATCGCGGCCCCGCTCACGCGTCTCTTGCGGCGAGACGCGTTCGTGTGGGACGACGACACGACGACGGCTTTCGAGGCGCTCAAGCGCGCCTTAACGACGGGGCCCGTGCTTCAGATGCCGGATTTCGACGCTACTTTCGTGGTCGACTGCGATGCATCGGGTGCGGGGTTCGGCGTCGTCCTCCACCAGGGCGCGGGACCCCTCGCCTACTTTAGCAGGCCATTTGCAGCTCGCCACCTCAAGCTCGCCGCCTACGAACGCGAGCTCATCGGCTTGGTGCAAGCTGTGCGCCACTGGCGCCCGTATTTGTGGGGGCGCCCCTTCCTGGTTCGCACTGATCACTACAGTCTCAAATTTTTGCTTGATCAGCGTTTGTCTACCGTCCCACAGCACCAATGGATCAGCAAACTTTTCGGCTTCGACTTCACCGTGGAGTACCGCCCGGGCCGCCTCAACACCGTGGCGGACGCTCTGTCACGCCGCGACAGTGAGGCGGTGGCGCCTGTACCGTCGCTGGACGCCCTCGGGGCAGCAGTGGCTGTGTCCGGGCCTTCGTTTGACCTCCTCGACGCCATCAGGCGCGCTACAGCCACGGCGCCGGATGGCCAGCGGCTGCTGCAGCAGCTCCAGGCCGGGGAGCTCGCGGAGCCGTGGCGCCTGGACAGCGGCCTCCTCCTCCACGGGTCTCGTATCTTCGTGCCGGATCACGGGGACCTCCGCCACCAGGTCCTCCTGCTGGCTCATGCCGCCGGCCATGAGGGGACCCAGAAGACGCTGCACCGCCTCCGTGCCGAGTTCTACATTCTGCGGGACAGGGCACTGGTGCGCGACTTGGTGCGTTCCTGCACCACGTGTCAGCGCAACAAGACGGAGGCGTTGCAGCCAGCGGGACTGCTGCAGCCCCTCGACGTGCCCTACCAAGTTTGGGCGGACATCTCGATCGACTTCATCGAGGAGCTGCCCAAAGTCGCCGGCAAGTCGGTTATCCTCACCGTCGTCGACCGTTTCTCTAAGTACGCGCACTTCATCGCTCTCGGGCACCCCTACACGGCCGCGTCGGTCGCCCGTGCTTTCTTCGACGGCATTGTACGGCTCCACGGGTTTCCGCTCTCCATCGTCAGTGACTGGGACCCCGTGTTCACCGGCCACGTGTGGCGGGACCTTTTCCAGATGGCGGGCGTCAAGCTCCGCATGAGCACCGCCTTCCACCCTCAGACGGACGGCCAGTCGGAGGTGGTCAACAAGGTGATTGCCATGTATTTGCGCTGTGTTACAGGTGACCGGCCTCGGGCATGGGTGGACTGGCTGTCGTGGGCGGAGTATTGCTACAATACTTCTTTCCATACCGCCCTCCGCGCCACGCCTTTCGAGGTCGTCTACGGTCGACCACCGCCGCCTATATTGCCGTACTAGCCGGGAACGGCTCGTACCGAGGCCGTCGACACCATACTCCGCAGCCGCGACGAGATGCTCGCTGAGGTCCGTCAGCGGCTCCTTCAAGCCCAGCAGCTCTCCAAACGCTACTACGACGCCAACCACAGGGATGTGGAGTTCGAGGTGGGCTCGTGGGTCTGGCTGCGTCTCCTTCACCGCACCACGCAGCAGTCCCTCGACCCTCGCTCCAAGCGCAAGTTGGGGCCGCGCTGGGTGGGGCCGTTTCGCGTGCTTGAGCGCATCGGTCGCGTCGCCTACCGCCTCCAGCTGCCCTATGACGCCCGCATCCACGATGTATTCCATGTGGGCCTCCTGAAGCAGCACCGCGGCGATCCCCCCACTGCCGCCGGTGTCTTGCCACCGGCTTTGGATGGCCGGGCCCTGCCAGGCCCGGAACGCGCCCTGCGCGCTCAGCAGCGCCGGGGTGTTTGGAAGATTTTGATCAAGTGGCGCGGTCTGTCAGCAGATGATGCAACGTGGGAGTCACTCGAGGAGTTCCGCGCCGAGCACCCCGATTTCCAGCTCGAGGACGAGCTGTTTTTGCAGGCGGGGAGAGATGTTATGACCGGCATTCCCTACAGCCGTCGCAGCCCAGCTAAGGGCTAGGAGGGAAGCCGGCCATCAAAGGGCTATGGCCCATATAATTGTCGCAATTATAGTATTGCTAGAGGGTTATTTTATAATTGTCGCTATTAGAGAGACATATAAATATTTGTAAGACTCTATTTGTGAGATTAAGCAGAAACATATTATTGTTTCCGGCTTCCTCAGGGAGCCGGGAGAAACCCTAGCCGCCTCTACTGTTCACGCATGAACAGTGCCGCCGTTACTGTAGCTACACGAGGGTTAGGGCTACAGCCGCAGCCGCCCATCCTCCACCACGGCGTCCAGCCGCCGGCAGCGAGGTTCCCAGCCTGCTCCACCTCCCTCTCACCCCTACAGACTCCGTGATCTACGCGGTAGGATCCGTAATCCTATCAGGTGCTCAGTGACTGCTGATTGAGGATTAATGACTTCATTCGGGGCAGCATGAAGCTGGGCCTTAATTCTCTGGTTGTCTTGGGTGCTTGGATGTTGTTGAAACACTGCAATGATTTCGTTTTTCAATGGTGTTTCCCCTAATTCAGCAGATCCTAAAGTTTATCCTGGAAGAGGGTGAGCTGTGGTGTCTAGCACGAGTTGGGGGTTTAGTCAGCTGGGTGCAGTCGTCTCTTGAGGCTGCAAGGTGGCTTGATGGAGGTCATGTTTTTCTTTGTACCTGGTGCAAATGTGACTTGTTGAGGTTGGGTGTGTTTGAGTGTGTTTGTTTGTGTGTGTTGGGGTTTGTACTTCTTGCGTATTTCTTTTCCTTAATGCAATATAAATCAGTGGTTGTCAGAGCAGTGAGCATAGAATAATTCATGTCTTGGAAGTTGGAACCATTGTTTCAATATTTAGATTATGATGATATCAGAACTTACTAGTGAAGAGTATGGCATAACAATTAACAAGTCACAAGATAATTCAACTGGGAACATCAGTCAAAAGGAACAGAAGCTCCACAGTCCACATGACATGAGTCATCACAAACTCTCTACAGGCACAATTAATTAGTATTACCTGACCATGGATGTTTGATTTGAGTTTATACAAAAACGGCATATGAAAGTTTCCTATGTGATAGTAACGGTACCAGTAAAAAAACAGCACAAAGGACAAAGGACAAATGACTATGCAAATACTTATGATAAAAGTTTAAAATTCTTGCAGTCTAACTGTAAGATTTCCATTTATCTTAGGAGTTAGCACTTTATTTTGAATGTTTAGTTTTTACTTCAAACTGCATTGACAGACTTAATCGATATGAGAAACATGAAGTCAGGAAGTATGTCTATCATGACAACATAATACATGAGGGTGTTGAAATGTCCAAGGAATGCAGTATTTGACTCACTTCCATTTAATGTATAGTATATGATAGGGAAAACGTCTTGGCAGCTAATTATTTCAAGCATGGGATTCCTCGGCTATAATCATGTAGCAAACGTTGAGGAATGATGCTGAAAGTAAGTACCTGCTTGTTCATGTGATTTGCTACTTCGCTGAGCACCAGGCAGACCAAGCCTTGCATCGTGTGAATTTCTGGACTCATGTTTGAGTTTCTTCAGCTCAGGTAGAGGAGCAATTCCAATCAGACTTGTCTAATCCAATATTAAAGGGCAGAGGTGCTGGCTCATAGCGTGATTTACTAATTATACTTCTACCGTCTGTCACAATGAATGGCACACCTGATAGACTGGGCATGTCCTTTCATAGCTGTGGACGTGTTCATAGAAGGCAAGATCGACCTTGTACTTCTGCCAGAGCCCCTGCAGCGCTTCCCGCCCCATCGGCTCCTCGAACATGCCCTCTGACTCATAGTAGGCGCAGGACGAGTACCCAAGAACGCGGTGCGCAAGGAAGATGAGCCATGGCTGCTTCTGCCTGTCAACAGACGACAGGCATTGCTCGATGAACTTGTACTGCTCGGTCCCGGGCCTCCAGTCCTCTTCTGTGTGAGCAATGCAGAACCTGAACATGCCGTAGTCTGTTGCGTACCTGAAGAAGGATCAATGTTCAGTCAGTAAAATTGAGAAATGGCATCTGAAGAAACTGCTGTGGCCTTAACTACTGTTACCAGAATTTTGCACGGTTCTCAGCTGGAGTGTAGAACACAGTTTGGGCAGGGACACCGCATTCTCCACCGGAGTCGAGATTCCCGTAGAATGAACCAGTGCCAGGCCAATCCCTCTCATGGTTACCACTGCAAAAATTCCTCTTCTTGTTAACAGTATACAGGAATACATGAGAGGAACATAAGAGAGTATCGAACTGGAACACTCAGCTGACCTTCCAATCATGTATGGCACGGTTGAAGCAATTGGTTCAATCTGTGCAGTGAACTGGTCCCATTGAGACAAGTAGCCATTCGCGTAGCAGATGTCCCCAATGTGGACCACCATGTCAATGTTTTCTAGGTTACTGATGATCTGGTAAGTAGTTTAGTGAACCTGGCTGGAAGTTGTTGAACTCATTTGAACCGTCTGCCTCTGCCTGTAATAACAATGTCAGAAGATTGAGAATATTTGAAAATGGAAAATACCAATTTGTGATTTGACTGAAACTAGGATAGACATGGAAGCAAACATGTACCTTTCCCATGTTTCCAAATATGATAACTCGTTGCAAAGAACCTTGTCCAGGGTAAGGTGATGCTTTGAAGCTGTATGATTTGCTCCAGACACAGGTCCCATTCATTAGCCTATGGCCAAACCTGTAAGTGTACCTGATTTTTTTTCCCAAATTAACATGTTGCTTATTAGCTCACGCTGGCTCTGTCATAGTTCCGGAACAGGTTGACCATATGGAAATGTTTTAAATAAATAGTCAAATACAAATGCAAGGCAGAACCCATACGGTGAGTCTGGCCACAGATCCTTCAGATAGCTAGTATGAATGTAACCTGGATGGCGCCAACCAACAGTTCTCGCTGGTGTGCCTGAGTTTGCAGGTTAGAGTTAATTAAAAGATAGATACATCGGCTAGTAAACTGTGAACTGTCAAAAGCTTCTTCGTTCATCTCTAGGGAGATTAGGAAAATAATAATTTACCACACATGCTGTTTCTGTCAAATGTTAATGTTCCAGCTGGAGCAAGAAACCGACGTCCTCCTTTCTCACCCCATTCAACAAAAGGAACTGCTTCTGTAATATCATAGCCACTTGTCCAGGTGACTGTCATCTGTAAAAACAAAGATATTAGAGTCGCATTCTTAGACTGGTGACCACAGTTAATTTATTTCCACAATGTATGTTCTCCTTTGTTGATACAAAGTTGAGCTCACAGCAGAATACTAAAATAATTTCTTGTAAAAAAACATACACATTGCACAAGGTTTCATCTAATCCATGAAACTGAAACGGTTGTCGCATTTGTGGAATGACAAGAAGGCTTACTTCATTCCAAGACTTCCCTTGTGCCAAACGTGGGTAGGCTGGTGCCTTTGGATTCACAAATGCTACCTTGTTTGAGACAGCAATCAGCTTGGGCTGTTACAGCAGTGGCTTTTTGTTCAGATGGAGAACATGAATGAATGCATCTTCGGAAATTCAGAATTATAGTGGACAGTAGAGAAGTTCAGAAGATGCTAGTAACTTTTTTGGCTTACTTTCAAGAGGCCTCCTGAAAAAAGTGCGAATGAGAAATCTTCCCTCTGGTTGATCAACTGAAGCTTCAGATAGCTCTTTCCAGTCTTGTTATAGGCATCATTTTTGAAGTTTGCAAACTGGTACTGCAATGAATGGATGAAGTTATGGGGAGAAAAACCAGTCAGGGTTCAAAAATAAATGGATTCAGAAAATCTGAAACTTGAAATGCTATTGTACACAAAGTCAAGTTAAACGGAACAGGGTACATGCTGAATTGCTGACCTTGATAGGTGCAGTGCAAAGCACCGGAGGATACTGCCTCGCACTCTCAGGCTCACAGATTGCAGCACTGACAATGCCCAAACAAGAGACATCAGATTGAATGCGTGCCCTTTCTTTGCAAAGGAGAATTATGGAGACATTTATCCCCATCTGGCTGAGTGAGTTTGTTGATCCAATCAATTAGCCAGAAACCAGTACTTTTACCTGAAATTCGCAGGAGAGAATACACCGATCCAATCGTCACTGGATGGGTTCGGATGGAAGAACTCCACACCACATCCACCCATTCACTGTTCTCGCCCTGCAGCGCCACAATCCAGATGTTCCCTAGACTGTCAGTGAACCAGAAATTGACCCCCAAACAAGAGTGGATGGGAGAACTGGAGCTGACCTTGAGCCCAAGAACCAAAGGGGACGCCTTTGCGCGGCATCGTCGACGGCGAGGACCGCCGTCTCGACAGCGATCCTCGACAGCGGCTGCTCCCCGCCGCCGCCTCTGCCAGGATGCGCCATGGCGCTCACGGCCAGCCACGTGGCGGCCGCCCATAGCAGCAGCGGCGCCCTCATGCTGCCCAGACGAACTCCAAGCTGAGAGTCTGAAAGAAACAGCAGCCGAACCACTTGTAGCAATGGCAATTTCCCAGGGAAAAAAAAGGCACCGACTTGATGTCGAACTGTACTGTGCTGGGTTTGCGGAAGGGATGAGGCATCGCGTAGTAGATAGATACCCCCAGCCCCAATCATCGAGGACAGCAGGAGCGGAATATTCCCGGAACCAGAGTGGCGTGCGGAACTGAGACCGCCGCCAATGCAGAGCGTTGGTTGCGTCGCCATTGGCTCTGTCAGTGTCAGTGCCAGTCATGTTGTGATGTTCAAGTTTGCGCCATCGAGTCTGCCCGTCGCCATCGCCATGGAGAGCTATGCTGTTGAGGTACCCCTGATCGGGCGATGGTCCGTATCCGTATCGAAACAAATAAGACAAGAGGATTCCGGACTCTTTCACTCCAACAGAAGCGAAGTCACATGACCAGCTTCACAAGACTTGCTTTTGGTTCTTGTTGTTTCGGCACACGTCTAGAGTAGAGAGTGGCTGAGTAACTTTTTTAAAAAGTAAATAACAGGAACTCTGTCGCTCAATTAAGTAGGATTTGCCCCAATGCTAGTTTACATGTATAGAAAAATTCATGAGCCTTTTATCTGTGTGCCATTATAAAAGATGGTCGCGATCTACAGACCACTCAAAAGTTCGAACGCACTAGGTGTCATCGCGCTAAACTTTTTTCTCTTCCACGTCATTCCGTCTACTTTCGACTCTAATGGTGTCAACCAG
Source organism: Miscanthus floridulus (assembly GCF_019320115.1). Lineage (NCBI taxonomy): Eukaryota > Viridiplantae > Streptophyta > Magnoliopsida > Poales > Poaceae > Miscanthus > Miscanthus floridulus. The sequence goes on from NC_089594.1 coordinate 69,603,386, forward strand.
CGCCGAACAAAGTCTAAAATACCCTCAGGTGATCGACCCACATGCTTCCTTGTGCGGCGGCCGAAGCTCTGCTCGGGCATAACCATGGCGGGCACGTGCGCGCAGCCGCGAACGTGGGAGGACAGCTTCGCCAAGCAAGCGCTTGGCGCAGAGGAGAATGAGGCGGAGCCGGCAGCGGTCTTGATTGGGGCCAAGCACGTCCCCAGCTCCTTTCCTTGCGCCATCTCCGGATCTCCACCAGTGGTTGCGGCGGCGCACCGAAGAGGCCACCCAGGGAGGTCCCGCACTGATCGGCGCAGCGCCCGGGATGCCGACGCGAGGCGGCCGGGCTCCTCCCTACGGAGCGCGGCGCGGGCCTCGGCCTGCAGCCCCGCGAGCGCGACCACGGCGTCCCGGAAGCTGTCGTGCGCGTCGGCGAGGCGGAGGAAGTCGTCCAACAGCCGCTCCACGAACGGGGACGGGCCGAGGCGGCGCAGCGGGCCCTATGTCTGCGGGTGGTGCAGCAGCTCGGAGAGGGAGACGAGCACCCCGCCCAGCTGCGCCGCGCCCTCGGCCACGACCTTCGCAGAGACGGAGGCGGGGGCCTACGACGACGCTAGGCGGCCCACCAGCACCCGCAGGTCAGCCATGTCGTTGTCGAGTTGGAGCACCAGCGGGTGGAACCGGCACGGTAGGCTCGCGGACTTGTAGGTGGCGTTGGGACCTGCGCCTCCGCCTCCCGATGGCGACATCGGGGACTCGTGCCCTCGTCCGGCAACACCCCGGCGGCGGTGCTATACCTGGACACCACAAGCCATGCCATGCCATGGTGCCTGTTCACTACACCTCCGCCTCACACCGCGAGCGCTGTTGAAAGGTCCTAATGGCTAGAGGGGGTGAATAGCCTATTAAAAATTCTACAATAACACTAAGACAAGTGATTAGTAAATAAGATGGCGAAGCGAATCTTGTGCTAGCACTACACTTGTGTTGCAAGCCACCTACTCAATTCTAATCTCTATGATCTCTAGTATATCACACAAGGGCTAAGTCACTAATTTACACCTACGTGAACAAGCTAGCAAGAGAACTACAACTAAAGAGCTATACTAGCTACAACTACCACAAGCTCTACACAACTAAATACACAAAGTAAAGCAAGAGAGTGGTAGAGGTGATATACCGACGTGGAAAGTGATCAATCACAATGAATACCAAGAATACCAACAATACCAAGGAGACAATCAAGACACAATGATTTTTCCTCCGAGGTTCACTTGCTTGCTGGCAAGCTAGTCCCCGTTGTGGCGATTCACTCACTTGGAGGTTCACGTGCTAATAGGCATCACACGTTTAACCTGCAACCGGGTGCCGTACAACCAACACAAGATGAGGATCCACAAGCCATGCGCAATCCACTAGAGTTGCCTTTGGCGCTCCGCCGGGGAAGGCACAAGAACCCCTCACAATCACAATGATCGGAGCCGAAGACAATCACCTTCCACCGCTCACGATCCACCAATTACCGAGCCATCTAGGTGTCGGCAAACACCAAGAGTAACAATATCTCCACCAACCCAAATTGCCCAACTAGTGCCACAAGATACTAGAACACTAAGCAATACACTAGAGGCTCTCTAATCTCACTCAAGATGATGAAATCAAGTGTGCAAGTGAGTGGAGTGGTGTGCTCAGCTCTCAAAGGGTGTATGCGGCTGTTAGAAGTGCCAAGAGAGTGGCCAAGGCCGGCCACTAGCTCTATTTATAAGCCCACAAGCAAATAGAGCCGTTACCCCTTTGAAGTTGGTTTCTATGAGGGCACTGGACACGGCGGTGCCTGGCACCGGACATGGCGGTGCTCCTCCCAATGGTCACTTTCCAATGGCTAGGGCACCAGACAGGGTGGCGGTGACCACCCAACCAACCCCCCAAAATACCATCTCTCTAGATTTTTATGGCAGTGCACCGCTCTCAGGGCGGCGGTGCCCAGTAGCCCTTCCCCTGCTCTCTAGATAAAAGAGGCGGTGCTACCGCCCCACCAGCGGTGGTGACCAGGCAGTGTACCGCCCTCTCCATGGCGGTGAACACCGGATGCACTGGTGCCTACGCCTACACTGTTGCTCTCGGCCAGGGTCTGGGGGGCACCGCTCTAGGGGTGGCGGTGCCACCGGACAGGGTGGCCGTGCCCCACCAGAGCGCTACGCTCTCGAACTCCTCAGTCGGTCACCGACACAGGGGTGGTGGTGCACCGAACAGGGCAATGCGGTGCCCCCGTGGTAGCACCCCAAGCCCAGGAACACCTCCTTTTCTTCACCTTTTTCACCACCTTTGCAAATGTGCTAACACTCCAAGTGTTTCACCATCACGTGCAAGTGTGTTAGCATTTTCACAATCATTTTTAAAGGTTAATCACTTCTCATCGATTGTGCACTAGGTCTAAAATGCAATGCAAGTATTCCAACACCTAGTGGCACTAGATGATCGAGTTGTCCGATAAGAGCTCTCCTCTTAATAGTACGACCATCTATCCTAAATGTGATCACACTCTCTATAGTGTCTCAATCACCAAAAATAAAATGGCCCTATGGATATCACCTTTGCCTTGAGTCCATTTTGTTTTTCTCTTTCTTCTTTTCCAAGTCCTAGAGCTTGATCATCATCACATATCCACACCACCACCATGGACTTCATTTCATGTGGCCATCTCCATCCATGAGTACCACCTAGCTCCTTCACTTGGGTTGGACCAACCTATCTCAAATCCACACTTAGAGCATAGGGTTAGTCCAAGTAGATTTCATCAATTAGCCAAAACCAAACGAGGGCTTTCAATCTCTCCCTTTTTGGTAATTGATGACAACCTCTACAAAGAAATGAAATAAATTCAAATTTGAATCTGTGTTGCTTGGACAAGTTTCATAAGCCCCCATTGGTAGCATTAGCTCCCCCTACATATGTGCTAAGAGTTTGGTTTGAAAGCTTGCACATATGCATAGATTTGAGTTGTGGGAGAGTAATGTCTACCAAATGATGCTAAGGTATAAGAGATGGACCTTTGAAGCGTGATACCCATCGGAGTGCACCAATATACCATCCTTAGCACCATTGCTAGTTAGATGTCACTTGCAAAACACAAACACTAGATACCTCATGAGATCAACATATATTATAAACAAGGTTCTAGTATCACTTGTGAAAACAAAGCAAGGCAAATCTAACTACCACCTATGCATGCTAGTTTTTTATTTTATCATTCAAACCTACAATTAGCATACACCACACAAGCATGTATATTGAATTTAAACTTTTCAATGCAAGCAAGCATATGCAAATGCACATTCAAATGCATCAATCAAGTTTTTATGAGCTTGCTCCCCCTACTTGTGTGCTCAAATTTTAATTTATTCCCTTACTTTCATATTTCTCCCCCTATGTCATCTTTGCACTATCTTTGTGCATTACTTCTCCCCCTTTGTCATCATTGACCACAAAGGTTCAATTTTAGATAGGTTAAGATTATTAATGTCAATCAATGGGGTGATGATCATTTTCCCAAATTTGGTCTAATCTAGAACACTTGCCAAAGATATTTAACTCGGTTTGATCCAAGGACAAGCTTCTTCACACCTCATTTCAAGGGTTATCTTGTACCATGTTGAGTTAAACACTTATAGCTCATTTTCTAGATCAAACACTAGGTTCACAAGCCCACAAACATATCATATGCTACCACTAGATCAAGTCAAGCATAGAAGCAATAGTGGTACCATACAAGCATCAAAATTATTTGATTTTCATGAATGAGCCTATTAAACATGAGGAATAACTAGATGCACTAAACATGTCCTTAGCAAAGGATGTATGCCATGCCAATCAACTTTTACCTTGGTTGCTCGAAGGAGATGCATGTCATATAATGGGGGGTGCATCAACACATATTTGAGAAATCCAATATGTTCAACTCATTCCTTAGCTTACAAAACCTTTTCTCATCAAGTGGCTTGGTGAATATGTCAGCAAGTTGATCTTCGATGCCCACACTCTCAATGCAAATGTCCAATTTTTGTTAATGATCTCTTATGAAATGGTGGCAGACATCAATGTGCTTTGTTCTTGCATGTTGAACCAGATTGTTGGTTAGCTTGATTGCACTCTCATTGTAACATAGCAATGGCACTTTCTTGAACTTGATTCCAAAGTCATTCAAGGTGGCCTTCATCTAAAGAATTTGTGCACAACAACTACCGATGGATATGTATTCGACTTCGACGGTTGATAATGCAACACTATTTTGTTTCTTTGATTATCATGAAACAATTGATCTTCCCAACAATTGATATGTGCCCGAGGTGCTCTTCCTTTCAACCTTGCATCCCGCTTAGTCGGAGTCCGAATATCCAACAAGTTCAAACTTTGCTCCTTTGGGATACCACAAAACAACATTTTGTGTATGCTTCAAGTACCTCAATATTCTCTTTGTAGCCTTCAAATGACTTTCTCTTGGTGAGGCTTGAAATCTTGTACACATGCACACACTAAACATGATATCCTGTCTTGATGTGGTCACATATAGTAGCCTTTCAATCATAGACCGATACAACTTTTGATCCACCATGTTGTCACTTGCATCACTATCTAAATTACCATTTGTTCTCATGGGTGTACTAATGGCCTTTGCTTCATTCATGCCAAACTTCTTGAGCATGTCTTTGATGTACTTGCCTTGACTTACAAATGTACCATTCTTCAATTGCTTGATTTGAAGACCAAGGAAGTAACTCAACTCTCCAATCATGAACATCTCAAACTCATTAGCCATCATCTTTCCAAACACTTCACAAAAGTCTTGATTGGTTGATCCAAATATGATGTCATCAACATAGATTTGCAACACAAACAAGTTCTTTCCAATCTTCTTGGTGAAAGAGTGGTGTCAACCTTGCCCATCATGAACCCTTTAGAGAGTAGGAAATCCCTCAACGTCTCATACCATGCTCTAGGTCCTTGCTTCAAGCCATACAATGCCTTCTTCATCTTGTACACATGATCGGGCTTCTTGTCATCTTCAAAACTGGGAGGTTGCTCAACATAAACTTCTCCATTGATGTAGCCATTGAGAAATGCACTCTTGACATCCATTTGATAGAGCTTGATGTTGTGGGCACAAGCATAGGCTAGCAATATTCTAATTGCTTCCAATCTCACAACTGGGCATATGTTTCTCCAAAGTCAAGACCTTCTACTTGAGTGTATCATTGTGCTACTAATCTTACTTTATTCCTTACTACTATCCCATCTTGATCTTGCTTGTTTCTAAAGACCCATTTGGTACCAATCACATTATGTCCCTTTGGTCTCTCAACTAATTCCCATACTTGATTTCTAGTGAAGTTCAATTCTTCATGCATTGCATTCACCCAATCAACATCCTTCAATGCTTCATCTATCTTCTTTGGTTCAATGGATGACACAAATGAAAAATGCTCACAAAATGAAGCCAATCTTGATCTTGTTTGTACACCTCTAGAAATATCTCCAATAATTGTGTCTAATGGATGATCCCTTGCAATATTTGTTGGTTGGAGTATTGAAATATTGCTTACACTTGCTTGATCATTCGGTTGAGATGGTGAACTAGGCACTTGATCTTGCACATTGTCATGAGAGCCACTTGTGCTAGCTTTATTAGTGTCATCTTGCACATTTGAGATAGAGAGCACATGCACTTGATCACCTTCTTCATCACTCACTTGCCTAGGCCACATGGCAGGCGTCGGCGACAGTAGCAGACAATAGGCCAGGTGGGGCCCAGCTATCCCTGGCCGGTTTGGCATAGTAGGTGCGTGGAGGAGCAGCTAGGCCGCTCGGTTTGGCTGGCCTAGTTGCCCAGGAGTCTGGTTTCCTTCCTAGAAACGTAGAGCAGTGCCCAACCCACCGGTTCAGGCCTGGTTTAGGGTCCAAATGGCCGGTTCTCTTCCAATTTTCTTCATAAGTCGGTTGGGAACTTTCTAGAAGCGATCTCTATGATCTCCACCACCCAAAGAAGGTCGGTTTGATCTGATGGTGACCAAAGATTACGACATGGATTGATGACGTGGCAATTCCTTGGTCTCTACTCTACCCCCCTTTATATGGATGCTCAGACCCCCTCTAGGAGACACACATCTACACACCCTACTCTCCAGAGCTTCATTATTTCATACACAAATTATAGTAGTGTCCCTCTAGGTGATTCTCACCTAGCTTCATTATTTCATACACAAATTATAGTAGTGTCCTTCTTCATCTTGTACACATGGTCGGGCTTCTTGTCATCTTCAAAACTGGGAGGTTGCTCAACATAAACTTCTTCATTGATGTAGCCATTGAGAAATGCACTCTTGACATCCATTTGATAGAGCTTGATGTTGTGGGCACAAGCATAGGCTAGCAAGATTCTAATTGCTTCTAATCTAGCAACTGAGGCATATGTTTCTCCAAAGTCAAGACCTTCTACTTGAGTGTATCCTTGTGCTACTAATCTTACTTTGTTCCTTACTACTATCCCATCTTGATCTTGCTTGTTTCTAAAGACCCATTTGGTACCAATCACATTGTGTTCCTTTGGTCTCTCAACTAATTCCCATACTTGATTTCTAGTGAAGTTCAATTCTTCATGCATTGCATTCACCTAATCAACATCCTTCAATGCTTCATCTATCTTCTTTGGTTTAATGGATGACACAAATGAAAAATGCTCACAAAATGAAGCCAATCTTGATCTTGTTTGTACGCCTCTAGAAATATCTCTAATAATTGTGTCCAATGGATGATCCCTTGCAATATTTGTTGGTTGGAGTATTGGAATATTGCTTACACTTGTTTGATCATTCGGTTGAGATGGTGAACTAGCCACTTGATCTTGCACATTGTCATGAGAGCCACTTGTGCTAGCTTTATTAGTGTCATCTTGCACATTTGAGATAGAGAGCACTTGAACTTGATCATCTTCTTCATCACTCACTTGCCTAGGCCACATGGCGGGCATCGGCGATAGTAGCAGACAATAGGCCAAGTGGGGCCTAGCTATCCTTGGCTAGTTTGGCACAGTAGGCGCACGGAGGAGTAGCTAGGCTACTCGGTTTGGCTGGCCCAGTTGCCCATGAGTCTAGTTTCCTTCCTAGAAACGTAGAGTAGCGCCCAACCCACCGGTTCAGGCCCGGCTCAGGGCCCAAATGTCCGGTTCTCTTCCGGTTTTCTTCATAAGTCGGTTGGGAACTTTCTAGAAGCGATCTCTATGATCTCCATCACCCAAAGAAGGTTGGTTTGATATGATGGTGACCAAAGATTGCGACATGGATCGATGACATGGCGATTCCTTGGTCTCTACTCTACCCCCCTTTATATGGATGCTCAGACCCCCTCCAGGAGACACACATCTACACACCCTACGCTCCAGAGCTTCATTATTTCATACACAAATTATAGTAGTGTCCCTCTAGGTGATTCTCACCTAGTTGAATTATAGAAAATAGGGAGAGAGAGGAGAGGAGAGAGATCTAAGGAGAAGCCAGATCTATTGGATTCTTCTTGACTTTATACCTCTATGGATCTGATCCATCTCTAAGTTACATCTAGGTTCTTCTATTGGTGTTTATAAGTTCTCTATTTAATTGAATTCAATCTTTACTTTATTTTACTTATGGGAAGTCCGCTTGCATTGAGTGCTCTAGTCTTAAGATCTAGATTAGAGTAGTAATCATTAGCGTAGAAGTGGTGTCTAAGCTAGTGTTTACCTGAGTTTGCGCTCAATCTCATGGTTAGTTGTGGTAGCCCCAGAGGTGATAGCTCTATTAGGCCGTTGCAATCCACCATGTTCAAATTGGTGTTTCGTAGAGCTTAGGCAGCCTTCTCCCGACTACTTTTTCTCACCTCCTCAAAAGTCAGAAAGGTACTGTTGCTCCAAAGCAAGTAAGTAAAGTAAGCCTAATCCTTAGTTATCTAGTTTAAGCCTTAGAAAATCCCTCTCTACCCACAAAAAGACTTTTCTATTTTTATCCTTAGACGACCTTGACCCTTACTAGAACACTTCGCGTTCCCCGTGGAATCGATACCTTGGAATACTCTCGGGTGAAAGCTACAATGGTATCCATACGCTTGCGGATTTTTCTGTGTGCGTTAACAAATACCAACAAGATTTCTGATGCCATTACCAGGGAATGGTAGCCGTGCTAGTTTAGAACCAAGTTCGTCCTTACATCCCTTTACCTCTTTCAACCACCCTTACCACATGGATTCCACAACTATCATTCAACTTTTGGCTCTGAAGGCTGAATTATTGGAGCCTCCACCATCTTCGCACCCCATTCTTACTGATGGCTATGAGCTTCGTTTTGCTTTCATAGCCATGGTTTGAGAGCAATCCTTCTCTGGCATAGAAGATGAAAATCCTTACACCCACCTTCATGAATTTGAGCAATTGTGTTCTTGCCTGACTATTGCTGGCATGACACAAGAGGCCATTAAATGGAAATTGTTTCCGTTCTCCCTTTTGGGTAGAGCGAAACAATGTTATGCTCATACCGTAGGAGGAGTAAATGGGAATTGGAATGAACTTCGAGACAAATTTTGTCTTACTTTCTTCCCTCTTTCTCGAATTGCTGCTCTGTGAATAGAAGGACTTACCTTTCAATAGAAGGAGAAGGAAACATTAGGAGCAGCCTAGGCTAGGTTCATAAGCCTTATTAACTCTAGTCCAAACCTCTCCTTGCTTGACCATGTCCTTTTACATCACTTTCATCTTGGTCTTAGCAAAGAAGCTGCTCTCTCCACCTCGACATATCTTCAGGAGGTTCGTTCTCTCACAAAACCATTAGTGAAGGGAAAGCCATTCTTGAGAAAATCCTTGAAAACACCCCCTACACTAGCGTTTTTGATGAGTTTCCTAAGGAGGAAGAAGAATTCGAGCCAAGTCCCAACCAACAAGAGGAGGCACACGCAACCAAATCCAAAATTCCTTTGAATTCTTTTGATGATTTGGTTACCGAAGAACCTCCCATTGATGGAACACACCACACTTTAGAAGATGATGAATCTCATCCTTCTATGTTCCCCTTTGAAATTGAGGAAGATCTCTTTGAAGATTTTTAGAATGCCTCGAATTTACCAGTTCAAGTGAAGCCTCTGGTGCACTCTGCACCATTTGAGGATGACGATGGTCTACATAATGAGTCTTTCCTAATGGAACACATCAAAGGACTTTCAGCCATCATGAGCCATGAGTGGTTGGCAAAAATGGAGTTATCCACTGAGGTAGCCTAAATCATTGCCCCCTTAGATGTCCTAACTAGCATCCTAAAGAAAACAACCATAGAGGCTCACTATAGTCCTGCCGTTGGGATGAATATTATTTCAATGGCTTTGGCTGAAAAACTTTGCCCCAATGAGTCCTCGATCCCATCTCATAAGCTTTTGCGAATTCCTTCTGGAGTTACTCTTAAAAGTTATGGGGTCATAAGGTCTATTCCTTTGCGCATAAGAGGCTCCGAGTACCGTCTAGATTTTCACATCTATGACATCTCGGACATGTCTCTCTTGATTGGAGTACCTTTAGGGACACTCTTTTGAGAGCGACCAAAATAAGGTCTCTTGAATTTAAAGCTAGGAAATTCTCCCATCACTGTTTCACTTGCACGCTCAAATAACGCGATAGTAGAACCCAAGCCCGAACATGACCCTATTGAGGATGTCTTAATGGCATCTCTAGAAGACATGGCCCAATCAGCTCTCGACGATGAACATTTCATTCAAGAAGAGGAAGAGCTGTAGAGCCTGTCGAACTAGATCTAACAGAGGTGCCACCACAACCCTCAATGGAGCTAAAACCCTTCCTTCAGGCTTGAAATATGTCTTTCTCAACAACAATCAAGAAACTCCTGTTATCATAAGTGACAAGCTTTCTCGAGAGGAAACCCATAAACTTGTCACTATTTTAGAAAGACATAAATCAACCATAGGCTACTCACTCCAAGACCTCATAGGGTCCTACTCTTTGTACTCTTCATATTCCTATCGATCCCAATTCTTCGCCATCAAGGGAACCACAACGGAGGCTTAACAATACTATGTGACTATGCGAGAAGTTATTAAAAAAGAGGTCCTTAAGCTTTTGCATGCCGGGATTATCTATCACATGCCTCATAGTGAGTGGGCTAGCCCTATCCAAGTTGTGCCAAAGAAAGGAGGAATGACGGTCGTTAGGAATGATAAGAATGAACACATTCCTCAATGAACTATCACCGGGTGGAGGATGTGCATTGACTACCAAAAACTTAACAAGGCCACTAAGAAGGATCACTTCCCGTTGCCATTCATTGACAAAATGCTAGAACATCTCGTGAACCATTCCTTCTTTTGATTCTTTGACGGGTATTTTGGATATCACCAAATCCCGATCCACCCTGATGACCAAAGTAAGACTACTTTTACGTGCCCGTATGGAACTTATGCATACCGCCGAATGTCGTTCGGATTATGCAATGCTCCAGCTTCTTTCCAACAGTGCATGATGTCCATTTTCTCTGATATGATTGAGAAAATCATGGAGGTGTTCGTGGATGACTTTACCGTCTATGGCAAAGCCTTCATTGATTGTCTTGAGAATTTAGTCAAAGTCTTACAATGGTGTGAAGAAAAGCACTTAGTCCTGAACTAGGAAAAATATCATTTTATGGTCCAGGAAGGAATAGTGCTAGGACACAAGGTGTTCGAACATGGGATAGAAGTGGATAGAGCAAAGATCGAAGTCATTGAACAACTTCCACCTCCCACAAATGTGAAAGGCATTTGTAGCTTTCTAGGTCACGTAGGGTTCTAGAGTCATTTCATCAAAAGCTTTTCTCAAATTGCTAGACCCCTGACTAGCCTCCTAGTTAAAGATGCACCTTTCATTTTTAACAATGAGTGCCATGAAGCCTTTCAAATCCTCAAGAAGGCACTCATTTCAGCTCTAATCATCCAACCACCAGATTGGAAGCTACCTTTTGAGATCATGTGTGATGCTAGTGACTTTGCTGTAGGAGCTATTCTTGGCCAAACCAAGGATAAGAAGCACTATGTGTCGGATTATTTAGCTCTGGCAATGCCTAGTAATGTGATTGCATAGATTGATCTAGATGGTTGCACATGAGACACAGAGATTTATACTGGTTTGGGCCCCGAAAAGTGAGTAAAAGTTGTAAGTCTAGTTGCTACTTCTTGTATTCGTATGCTGGGTTACAGGGGCTATTGCTCCTAGCTACAAGGTAGATTGGAATGAGGTGATGGTGTCATGGTGGACGTGACGATCACGGAGTCCTTACCCCTCTTTATATAGGTAGAGGGGTAGGGTTACAACGAGGGTGATCGGCGCTATGGATTGGATTCCGAGCTTGTTACAAGAAATCAATTCTATCCTACCATAGCTATGATAGCGGCATATATCCTTGATACATCGTGATCTCCAAGTTGGTAGTTGTGCCTAGTCCTTGTGGTCGGTGAGGGTACCCCGGGCCCATATCTCTGATAGTAGCCCCCATAGGATTTAATGACTGGCTCATAGAGCTGTACCATCCTTCGGTGCTATGAGTCCCTGTAACACTCGGGTACTGTAGGTATCGATGAGCTTTTCTCAGGTACCAAGATGCTTGAATACAATCAGAAGGCCCCGAGTATCAGGACAACTGCGTGGGTTATGCTGACTGGCAGTAATGCCTTCCCAAGTTTTAGGATTCCTTCGGGTGGAAGTCTCCCACCCATTTGAACACATCGTATGCGCGTCGTTGAATCTAGTAAAAGATAAAGATAGTGGTGCCTGGGAACTCGAACCGTTCTGTTTCTCATGCTTTTACTTTGTGGAAAACCTATCGATGCCTGAGTGCATTTTTAATGCCAACCACCCACTCCCCCGCTACCATCCTTAGGGCGCTTATTTAAGTAGGGGGTAGGGAGGCCAGTGAGTCTCACCCCTCCTTTCTTCCCCAAATCCCTTAGTGTCGGTGTTCCGAGTTGCCACCAACAAGTAAATTTCTAATATTGCGCGTCTATCTCGGATGGTGTGCTAAGAGGACACAAGGTTTATACTAGTTTGGGCAGAACATCCCTACATCCAGTTCATTGCTGCTGCTCATGTTACTAGCACTGAAAATTTGCAATAGGGGTTACAAACGATCGAGAGAGGGACATGTCCTAAGTCTTTGGTAAAAGAAGCGAACGGGTGCTGAGAGCTTGGTCGCTGCTCCGCTGTGTGTTCGAGGTTCGATGGGTTTGTTGGTTAGATGATCAGATGCGTCGATCGTCTGATGATCTGATTGTGCGATGCCCCCTAAGGGGACACCCTGCTTTCACTTTTATAGGCCAAGGGAAATCACTGGTTACAGCGGAAGGAAAAGGAAATAGAGAGAGAGACCAAGGCCTTCAGGATCACTGGATCCTTCTCCTCCTTCATGTGGGTCCCACCGATCCTATAGATGTCAATAAAGATGGTGCCATGTCGTGGTCTTGTCCATCACTAGCGCCATGTGCAGGCGTCGTTTGCTAGTCATGGTGCTCCACTCCATCCTAGCGGATGTCATGGTGAACCAATGTGCTGGTCAGTATTCATATGGAGGTAAGGCAAAATAGTACCGGCTTGCCTAACACTGTTCTTGATGTGAATCCTCTGGTATGGCCCATCATGGCCATGAGTTATATCAGGGCATGCCGGTCACCTCCCTGATGTCAAAGCTTTGACCTAGACCCATACGCTTGGACCTAGATTGGTTGGTGGCAGTATGGGTCTCCGTCGAGCGAGGCGGAGCCCGCAGCCTTGGTGTCAGGCGAGGTAGAGCGCAGTCCCAAGGGTCGGGCGAGGTGGAACCTATGGCCTCGGTGTCGGGTGAGGCAGAGCTAGTCCTTAGAGGTCAGGTGAGGTGGAGCCCATGGCCTTGGTATCAGGCAAGGAGGAGCCAGTTCTCAGAGGTCGGGCGAGGCGAAGCCAGCCCTTAGAGGTCAGGCAAGGCGGTGCCAGCCCTTAGAGGTCGAGCAAGGTGGAGCCAGCCCTCAGAGCTTGGGTGAGGCGGAGCGTGGATCTAAGGGTCGAGCGAGGCGGAGCACAGACCCAAGGGTCGGGCGAGGCAGAGCTTGGACCCAAGGGTCGGGCGAGGCGAAGCGTGGACCCAAGGGTCGGGTGAGGCGGAGCCCATGGCTTCGGTGTTGGGCGAGGTGGAGTTAGCCCTTAGAGGTTGGGCGAGGTGGAGCCCACCCCTAGAGGTTGGGCGAGGCAGAGCTTGAGCACCTAGCGGTCGGTTGGAGCTGTAGTTGCGCTCTTGACTGCTTATATGAATTTAGGGTTGACGACCATTAGCCCCTCCTCTTCAGGTACCATAGTATTGGTCACCAATAGTAGCCCCCGAGCCTTCGAAGGAGTAGAATACTCCTTCGGAGGCTTTTCCAAATGGGAGGACTCTGAGGGCCTTGGACTTCTTTTGTCACCCACGACATGACCTAGGGATGATGGTTCCTTTTCGTCGAGATCGTACCTTTCACGGGTATGGTCATGAGATTTGGTGGGTTGGAAAAGGTCTTTCCCGATTGGGGCCCTGGCATCCCATTCGCGGGGATCCGGCTAGGGTCAGCTGGTGACCGACTCTAGATTCTCAGCGGTCAATCCATATAGTTCTCAGGTCTGTTCGACCAATCCCGAGGGCTCTCTGCCTTTCTTTGAGGAAAACCCATGGATCGTATATGGCCAAGACTTGAAGGAGAGCGGCCTAAAGGGGTCAGGTGTCATCAGGGACTACCACGCGAGGCGGGTGGTGCCATTGATGATGTGCGCGCTCCCACTGTACGCAATGGCGCCCGAGGCGTCATTCGACAGAACGGCGCTCGTCCAAGGGGCACTCCCCAACTCCAAGATCGCGCAACGCATCAAGGAGGCAATGGAGCTCTTGTGGGATGATGCGAGTGCCCCCTCGATTTCGTCTACCCGGTGCCAGGACATCCTCCAATGTGGCCAGAACCAGGCCACGTCGTATTTGTAAGTTTCCCCTTCTCATGCCCCCTCTTTAATTGATTTCCCAACCTCTTGATACTAACTTGGAGAGGGGCGGGACCAGTCGAGGGACCTCATCTTCATGGATCACCCAGCGCTATTGCTGAGGGATTCATCCATGAGGGAGGCGAACTGCGCCGAGGGCGAGTGGCCAAGGAAGGCGAAGGAGGACAAGAAGAGGAAGAGGCAGCGGAAGCTATAGGCGCAGGAATTGAGGGAAGACACTAACAATGATGATGATGATGACAACAATGACATGGTAGCCGATGACATTGAGTGGGACAACCTGGAGAACATGGATGTACTGACAGGTATCGGTTTGTCCTTGTAGGAGTCAGGACCCTTCCTGTTCCATGGAGGGGAGGGCACATCCGAAGAGCCAGCAGAGGTGGGCCGTACCGTCCACCTACCTCAGGAGTCAACTGGGGCGGGTGGCTCTGCTGCCATGCCTAAGATTCTGGCGGAGGCGGGCGGCTCTACCGTCATGCCCCAAGAGTCAAGGGGAGCGAGCCCCTCTGCCTAGGAGCAGGGGGCGGGCTCAAAATGGCCTTTAATCGATGAGGCAGAGTAGAGGTTGGGGGGTTTGCCCCCTAAACGTATCTGCCGCCCGACAGCGCTGAGGTAAATTATCATTTCCCCTATTTTGTCTGTTTTGGATGGATTTCATCGTGACTTATGCTTTTTGTCCCTTGCAATGTCGGCAGGCAGCGTAATCCTTTGGCATTGGCACCAAAGAAGAGTGTGGCCCTCCAATTGAGGTGGCAGCCACTAGATGGTGTCATGCCCATTTCGGGAGGGAGCGGTGCCAGTGTGACTGCGTCGTCAGTCTATCGAACGTTGCCCATGGTGGTGCCCGTTACCTCGGTGGGATGGGTAGACAAGGGGGCTCAAGGGATGCCTTCGAAGGTCACGGAGCAGCCGGCGATGGCTATGATACCGCTATCGACGACTGAGTGGATGGAGCTACTGATCACGCTCACGACGCCGGCCATGGCAGGCATGGTGCAGCTGGTCATGACCCCGCCGTCGTAGGTGGAGGTGGCGGCTGTGACAGGCAAGTCATAGCTGGGCGCAATCATGGTGGTGCTTGAGGCACCAGCCTGACATGCGCCACTGGCGGCCCAAGCGATGACACCTGGCATGGGCCAAACAGAGGGGGATGTGATAGAGGGGTCCCTAGATGTTGTGGTGCTGGGAGAGGGGTCAGTGTCCGTACTGTCGACCCCTTATGTCGCTGGAGGGAGTGTCCCGGTGGGGACATCACTGCGAGAAGGGTCAGTGGTGCTCGGAGCCAGCGGGGAGCCATCCTTGGCCCTAACAATGGTGGGCAGCGACTCACCTGCATGGGGTTAGCCTCTGCTCTGGTGGATGGATCTGGAGGATCCATCATTGACACTCTTCACCCTTGATGACGCCACCGAGAGCATGGAGCGGGAGAGCCTCGATGTGGGGGTCACGTCCTTGCTTGAAGCCCTAGACCATGCCAGGGGAGCCTTGCATGATGTTGTCGTTCACGCCAGCCTAGGATTTGCTTGATCCTGCTTCTCACCCTTTCCTTTCACCATATGTTTTTTTGTATTTTGACCATTGTATCCCTTCTGTCCCTCATTGCTCATAGCCAGGGGAAGTCTCGGTTCCTTCATGAACAGAAGGAAACCTGGTACTGCCTCATTGAGGAGGCATGGTTACGTGGGGGAGGTGACTACTTAGCTTGTTGCTGCCCAGCAGAGGGTGGCCGAGCTGACCCCCCTCACTAAGGAGGCAAATAGTCTTCGGTCACAGGTGGATGAGGCCCATCGGCATGCAGACGAGATTGAGAGGGCGTTCGAGGCCCTGTCGACGAGGTCTTAGAGAGACGACGAGGAGGCCGCCAAGGTTAGGAAGGAGCGAGACAAGGTCTGCTAGAAGATCCTTGACCTTCTGGCCAAGGTGGAGAAGGAAAGGGAGTTGAAGTTTGGGGCCGAGGAGAAGCTTGTGGTCCTAGAGAAGAAGGCGAGCCTAGATACCACGACGGTCACCCGATTGCGCAAGGAGCAGGATGAGCTGCTCTAAACCGTGGAAAGACATTGCTCGGAGCGTGGTGCGGCTCATGAGGAGCGCGACCAGGCCATCTGAGAGCGTGACCAGGACTACCAAGAGTGCAACAACATGCAACAGAAGGTCGGCTCCCTCTAGGCTGAGCTTGGAAATGCGATGGCCTAGAAGCTGGAGGCCGAGAGTGTTTCTGCCGGGCAGGCCTTGGACCTCGCCGAGGCGAGAAGGAATCTTCAGGCGGAGAGTGATGAGCTTGGTATCCTAAGTGCCACCCTTGAAGTGGTCTGCGATGACCTTGAGGTGGTGAGGTTAGAGGGGACCAGCTCGCTCATGGCCCGTGCTGTCAAAATCATGGCTCGGGTGCGCCAGCTCAAGAGGAATGCCCTTTGTGCTAGGGTTAATCAATCCTTCGCGATTGCTCATTCTCATTATGGGGACAATATCAACCTGGAGATGATGAGCCATGGCTTCATGCCTAGCTATGAAGCCCATGAGCTGGAGGAGATGGAGACGGCGATGGCTCCCCTTTTGTAGGACCAGACGGATAGAATAGAGAGCATAGTTCTCCCCCGGAGGGGTTAGTTAGCTAGATAGGCCAGGCAATAATTCATGTAACAAGCGGACAAGCTCCGACCCCTCTGTACTATCCAAACAAACTTATCATTTTGTTTCATTTGATCGAATCTGTTCTTTCTCCCTTTTCATGTGTGAAAAAGGGGTTAATACGTTCTAACCCTTCCATTTGTTAAGACCGTAGAGTTCGAGGTGTAGGAGGGAAACTCTGATTATGCTGGTGAGCAAAAATGCCATAGCCGCTGAGGCATTGGTTTCCTATAGTCCGACCAGCCTTACTCAGTCGTTCGTTTCTACAGACCTTGCCACTAGGTTTAACGTGAGGAAGAGGTCGGGCACAGTGACTATTTCAGAAAGAGTGTATATATGCCCTTATCAGCCTCCAAGTGAGACCCGACCCCTTGCCATTGTTGGGGTCGGGTGCCACTTAAAGATTGAGGAGAGGATACCAAAACTAGTAGGAGAAAGTGTCTATTGTTTTCATGTGTACCCCCTCCCTAGGATCTGAGTCATCATTTTGCGACCGCACGTTTGGTCTCTTTGCGAGTCCAACTTTCCTCGAGCCCCATGCGTAGCAGGGGTCCGGTTGAGGGTCGGCTTGTTTTTGTGATCGTCGCCCCATCCGTGGTTTCTGCAATTGGAGGGGTTGAGCTAATGTCACTTGCCTCAGTGGCTCGAGTGACGTGCTCGGTGAGCTCGCTAACGGGCATGTTTGAGTGGAATCCGGGTCTATCATTCGTGATGGGGTTGGCATAGCCCTCTTGTGGCATTCCACTGCTCCTTAACCTACCTCCTAGCAGATGCCCGTGTTGCTCTAGAGAGTGACTTAGGTGGCCCGCTGGCCTCTCCTTGATGGAGATTCTGTGGCCTTGGCTCGATGTTAGGATCGAACAAGAAGGTTGAGATGACCCTGTTCGTTTCTAAGAGGGTCGGGCGAAGGCTGCTGGGGCTCATCTGTGTTTTCTCCCCTGGCTCTGTTCGACGTGAGGTGGCCTTGGGCCCTTCGTGGGCCGTCCTTCAAACCCCAGTCAGTTGGATTCCTGAGTTCGTGTCGGGCGGCTCGAGCCCCCGAGCCCCATGGGGCTCGGTAGGGCTTGACCAAATTTCATGCGTCACCCCGTCCTTGGTTTCCACAACCGAAGGGGCTGAGCTAACGACACTAGCCTCGATGGCTCGAGTGTCACGCTAGGTGAGCTTGCTATCGGGTAGTTCGAGTAGAATCTAGGTCTGTCATCTGCTGACAGGGTCAGCATAGCCCTCATGTGGCATTTCACTGCTCCTTAACCTGCCTCTCGGCAGATGCCCGTGTCATTCCAGAGAGCGACTCAGGTGGCCTGTCGACCTCTCCTCGATGGAGATTCTATGGGTTTGGCTCGAGGTTAGGATCGATCGAGAAAGGTCAAGATGTCCCTATCTACTTCTGAGTGGGGTCGAGCAAGGGCCACTGGGGCTCATCTCAGTTTTTCTCCACTGGCTCTATTTGATGCGAGGTGGCCTCAAGCCCTTCGCGGGCTAGCCTTCGAACCTTGGTCGGTCCCCGCTCATATAGAATGAGATGACTACCGCTTTGTGACACAATGTGAAGTGTTGTGATGCAGCAATTGCATATGCAATGCTTGGATGCATGGGATGAATGTATGGATGAATGTATGAATGAATGGATGAATGAATGTTCATGCACTGGAAAAAGTGGGGGTTGGTAAAGTTACCTCGATGGCTCGAGCGAGGGGTTCGAGGAGCTCTTATCGGATATGTCTATGTGGGGTCTAGGTCCATCGTTCGTGATGGAGTCGGCATAACCTACATGAGGTATCCTACTGCTCCTTACCCGTCTCTTGGCCATGACCCGAGCTGTCCGATCGGCTTTGGGCGACCTGTTGACCTCTCCTCGATGGAGATTCCACAGGTGGGCCTCTCCAAATCCTTCTTAGGAAGGTGGAGGCTAAAGCTCAGGGTACGGAGACAAAAACCCTAACCATGCTGGCGAGCAAAAGTGTCATAGCCGCTAGGGTGTAGGTTTCTTGCAGTTCGACCAGTTTGGCCCAGTGTTTGTGTCTGCACCCCTTGCCTCTAATTTTTAGCATGAGAAAGGGGTCGGGCATAGAGAATGCCTACCGAACAGACACTCCTGCTAGCCCCTGAGCGTGGCTCGAGCCCTACCACTACTGGGGTCGGGGGCTCGATAGCGAAATTAAGATGAGAGAATGTGCGTAAAGTAAGGGTGACCTATCTCTCGGTAGCGACCTAAGCCGTTCGATCGGCTTGGGCACATGACTTACCTCAATGGCACGAGTGACAGGTTCAGGGAGCTCTTACTGGATAAGTTCGAGTGGAATCTGGGTCCGTCATTAGTGACAGGGTCGGCATAACCCGCGTGGGGCATCCTGCTGCTCCCTACCCTTCCCTTGGCAGTGACTAAGTCATCCGGTCGACTTGTGTGACCCGCTGGGACAGGACTTACCTATAGAGATAGAGGATGAGAACATCCCGCACAAGAATTTATTTAGGCAGATAAGCCAAGCAACGAACTTGTAATAAATGGACTCTTAAATTTCATTATGGCCAAATAGCTTTTTAGCCTTTCTCCCCTTTTTCATATAAAATGGTTAGTGAGTTTCGACCCTTTTCGTCGTTGAGGCCGTAAAGCTTGGGGTGCGGGTAGGCAGACTCTAATCACGCTGGTGAGCAAAGGCGGCATAGCCAATAGGGCGTATGTTTCTCGTAGTCTGACCAGTTATACTCAGAGTGTGTTCCCGCAACCCTAGCTCCTAGGTCTTAATGTGAGAGGGGGTCAGGCACAGAGAAAGTTGGCTAGGTGGATAAACACTTAGATGTGCACCGACACTTTTCGTAGCTAAGGCCAAAAGGCCTGGGGTGCGGAAAAAACTCTGATCATGCTAGTGAGCAAAGGCGCCGTAGCCGTTGAGGCATAGATCTCTCATAGTCCGACCAGTTTTACTCAGCGTTCATTTCCACAAACCTCACTTCTGGGTCTTAACATAAGAGGGGGTCGGGCATAGAGAATGTCTACCAGATAGGTACGCTCTTATTAGCCCTCGAGTGAGGCCCGACCCCCCGCCGTTGCTGGGGTCAGGTTTCACTAAAGGTCAGGGAGTTCGATAGCGAAACTGATAAGAGAAAGTGTGCATTTATAAAGGGTAAAAGCAACATAGCTGCTCGATGTTCTAGGCACTGATGAAGACTTTGCTGTCGATGGTCTTGAGCTTGTAGGCACCTGGTCGGAGCACCTCTATGATGACATATGGTCCCTCCCACGACGGAGAGAGCTTGTGGTGGTCCTTGTTGCTCTAGACGAGGTGGAGCACCAGGTCTCTAACGTTGAAGGCCTAATCTCGCACTCAATGGCTGTGGTACCGGCGCAATGCTTGCTGGTACTTGGCCGAGTGGAGGAGGGTGACATCGTGGGCTTCATCTAGCTAGTCCATTGCATCCTTGAGGGACGCCTTGGTGCTCCATAGTCGAGGTCGATTGGGAGGATAGCCTCAGAACCATAGACCATGAAGAATGGTGTGTAGCCGGTGGCCTGGTTGGGGGTCATCCTCAGGCTCCAGAGCGCCACGGGAAGCTCTATAACCCATCGTGCACCAAATTTGTTCAATCGGTTAAAGATCCTAGGCTTGAGACCTTGTAGGACCATGCCGTTTGTATGCTCGACCTTCCTATTCCTGTGGGGGTGCGCTACGGCGGCCCAATCGACATGGATGTGGTATTCATCGCAGAATTAGAGGAATTTCTTTTTGGTGAACTACGTGCCGTTGTCTGTGATGATGGAGTTTGGGACCCCAAAGCGATGGACGATGTCAAGGAAGAACAACATGGCTTGCTTGGACTTGATCGTGGAGATCGGCCAAGCCTCTATCCACTTTGTAAACTTGTCTATGGTGACAAGCAAGTGGGTGTAGCCCCCGGGTGCCCTTTTGAGAGGTCTAACTAGATCGAGCCCCTAGACCACAAATGCCTACATGATAGGGATCGTCTGGAGTGTTTGGGCTGACAGGTGGGTCTGCCGAGCATAGTATTGGACTCTTCACAGGTGAGCACAATCTCTTCGGCATCAGCTACTGATGTCGGCCAGTAGAAGCCTTGTCAGAATGTGTTTTTGACGAGGGTTCTTGGCATGGCATGGTGACCACAGACCCCACCATGGATGTTGCTCAACAGCCATTTCCCCTATTCGATAGGGATGCAGCGCTGCAAGATCCTAGTGTGGCTTCGCTTGTAGAGTTCACCCTCAATAAGAACGAAGGACTTGGTGCGATATGTGAGCCGCTGAACCTCCGTCTTGTCCGTCGGCAGTGCCTCACGGAGGAGGTAGTTGACATAAGGGGTCCTCCAATCGACCAGAGTGTCGGGCACTATCATTGGATCCTCGTCAAGCTCCATGACCTCAGGGTTAGATGGATCCGACGGTTGGTCAACCCCCGGGCCTAGGGTAGGGGGCCCATTACCTAATTATTATGGCTCCTCGTAGCGGACCGAGGGCTTGTACTGATCGCTGGTGAAGACACCTATCGGCACCAGCTATTGGATGGACACTGCTTTCGCCAGTGCATTGGCTGCCTCATTGAGATGCCTCAGGATGTGGTTGAGCTCAAGGCCGTCAAACTTGTCCTCCAGCTAGCGGACTTCTCGGTAGTATGCAGCCATCTTGGCATTGTGATAGCTTGACTCCTTCATGACTTGGTTGATGACCAGTTGGGAGTCGCCCTAGATGTCGAGGCATTGGATACCGAGCTCGATGGTGATGCGCAGGCCATTGATGAGCGCCTCATATTCGGCCACATTGTTGGAGGAGGGAAAATGGAGGCGAACCATGTACCTCATGCTTACCCCAAGGGGCGAAACGAAGACCAGCCCTGCACTGACACCTTTCTTCATCAACGATCCATCGAAGTACATTGTCTAGTACTCCTGGTCGATGACTGCTAGCGGCATTTGGACCTCGATCCACTCTGCAATGAAATTAGCCAGCACTTGGGACTTGATGGCCGTTCGAGAGGCATACGAGATGCCTTGACCCATCAGCTCAAGTGCCCACTTCATGATTCTTCCTGTGGCACCCTAGTTTTGGACGACCTCACCGAGGGGGAAGGACGTCATGACCGTTACCGGATGTGACTTGAAGTAGTGGCATAACTTCCTCTTGGCGATGAGGATGGTGTATAGGAGCTTCTAGATTTGGGGGTAGCGGGTTTTGGAATCGGACAAGACCTCACTGATGAAGTACATGGGATGCTATACTATGAGGGCGTGGCCCTCTTCTTCTCGCTCCACCACCTAGGTGGCGCTGACCACTTGCGTGGTGGCCACAATATAGAGCAGAAGTAGTTCTTCATTGGTCGGAGGAACCAAGATCGAGGCCTTCATCATGAGCTGCTTGACCGTGTCAAGCGCCTCCTAGGCCTCGGGCATCCATTTGAAGAGGTCGGTCTTCTTCAGAAGCCGATAGAGGGGGAGACCTCATTTGCCGAGGCACGCATGCGCCCACTGTCTCTATGGCCTAAATCTCTTGATCGAGCTCCGTGCGCTCCTGCTCGAGCTAGAGTTGTTCTTCCTCGAGCTCTAGTGTTGATGTCGAGACACGCAAAAGGCCCCTACCTAGCATGCCAACTGTTAGTGTTTTGAGTTGCCACCAACATGTAAATTTCTAATATTGCACATCTAGCTTAGATGGTGTGCTAAGAAGACACGCGGTTTATACTAGTTCAGGCGGAACATCCCTACATCTAGTTCGTTGCTGCTGCTCGTGTTACTAGCACTGAAAATTTGTAGTAGGTATTATAAATAGTCGAGAGAGGGATAGGTCCCAAGTCTCTGGTGAAAGGAGCGAACGGGTGCTGAGAGCTCGGTCGCTGCTTGGCTGTGTTCGAGGTTCGATGGGTTCATTGGTCAGATGATCAGATGAGTTGATCGTCCAATGATCTGATCGTGCGAAGCCCCCTAAGGGGACACCCTGCTTTCACTTTCGTAGGCCAAGGGAAAGCATGAGTTATAGTGGCGGGAAAAGGAAATAGAGAGAGAGAGAGACCAAGGCCTTCAGGATCTCTGGGTCCTTCTTCTCCTTCATGTGGGTCCCGCCGACCCTATAGATATCAATAGAGACGGTGCTACATCGTGGTCTTGTCCATCACTGGTGCCATGTGCAGGCGTGAAAGTGCATCTAGCCCTTTAGTGGGTTTTGGATGATTGCATGACAATGTGATTAAAGGTCTAACCCATTTGCTAAGTGTGGACATATAATAGGTTATCTCACCGGTACTTAATGAAAGCCAAAATAATGTGTTATTGTATAAACAATCTAGTCAAGCACAAGACAACAATACAAATGGAATTCATACAAAGGCTTATTTATTGTGGGATTTCCATGTACTATGTGAAAGCAAGCTCGTAAGAATTAATTAATGAGACATGAGGGATTGCATATGGAATGTTCTCATATTTGAAGCTTGCTAAATTGAAATGAAAAAGATAACAATTCAAATGAATGGATGATTCAACACAAGATGTGACTTGATGGCTTGAGATGGTGAAGATAGCAAGGAAAGGCTTCAAGGTACTAAGCAAGGGTGAAGGGCAAACGACGGCTTGGTGGCCAAAGAACCTAGCTAGGGTGAAGAAGGAAGTACTTGCATTTAGTTGAGGTACTAATCAAGCTATGATGGTCATGTTAATGTGGAGGATCAAATCACTATTGGAGTGTTTGATGGAAGCGACTTGATACATTTGGGATTATTCAAATTTTATGAATGGAATCAAGTCACGTGCTCAAGATGGCTATGCTCAAGTGAAAAGATCAATATAAATATGTTGGCACCCTCACTTGATTAAGATTGGAATACATGGCTTCGGTTGAAAGAGATCAATTCAAAAGGTTTAAATTTGTTATACTTTTAAATTTGAGTTAATAGGAATGTCGTACTATTAAGAGGGATGCATCATGTTGATAGATAATGTTTCATAAGTGCTCAAGCCAACCCATGTGAGTTTTGAGTGTTTGAGAGACAAAAGAGCTAATCTGTTTTTTGCTGGTCTGGCAATACCGGACGTGTCCGGTAATGATACCGGACGTGTCCGGTATTCGCCTAGCAATGGTAATGTTGTTGATCTCGGGTTGGTTCGTTGGGAGTTCCGACGGTTAGGAGTTCCGACAATGGTTGGGAGTTCCGACGTCTCGCGCTTTAACTAACTTAGAGAGTTCACTGTGGTGGTCATACCAAACTTGTCTGGTATTCATACCAGACGTGTTCGGTATGGACAGCCAGAGGCCAATGGCTAGTTTTCAAAAGCCTTAAGGGTCGGGAGTTCCGACGGTCGGAAGTTCTGGCATTCATCGGGAGTTCTGACGCCTCACAACATCACTGTAACTTAGTTATCGTTGGCATAGTGTAAGTCATACCGGACGCGTCCGGTATGGCAATGGCTATAAAACTGCTAGTTTTTTCAAGAGAGCTATAAATACCCCCAAGCCTCCACCTTTGGAAGCTGTTGATTTTGCTGATACACATACACGATTTTGAGCCTTTCCAACTCTCCCAAACCCTCTCTTAGTGAGTGTGTGATCCAAATTGCCAAATCAATTTGTGGGTTGAGAGAAATTCAAAAAGAGAGCAATCCAACCACTGAGCACTTGTGCATATTGTCAATCTCGTGATTTGCATTTGTTACTCTTGGACTCTTTGGTCCTAGATGGCTAGGCGTCACCGGAGAGCACCCAAGAGATTGTGGTGTGCCTCGGAAAGTTTGTAATGGTCGATTTCGCCACCTCGGAATCAACTAGTGGAAGGAGGAAAAGGAGTTGGAAAAGACTTCGGATAGAGTGACCTTCGTGGTACCCTCTAGGGCTGACCTTCGCTATGTTGCCCGCATCCCCCTCAATAGAGAGTAGGACTTGAATGAGTCCGAACTTCGGTAAAACAAACATCATGTCTCAATTCGCATTTCATTTGATATTTGTGTTGCTCTAGCTCTTGTGCAGGTTCTCTGTGTATATTGTCATCTCTAGTAGGTACCTATAGTTTGGCTTGATGATAGAAATCGAAAGGAGGAAGTTTGGGGCTGCTCTGTAGAAATTGTGTATACCGGACATGTTCGGTATTCATACCGGACACATCCGGTATTTTGTACCTGTGCTGAAAATATTTATTCTCTGTTCTAACTATGTGTTGCAGGGTTGTAGCTTCTAGATATATTCTTTATATCTTGTTTACTCTGTGGCTAACTTGTGAGGGGTGGTATTACTCTTAATTTGTAGTTTCCACTTTTCTAATTGTTTCCGCATTTAAAGGTGTTAATTTTCAGAAACGCCTATTCACCCCCCCTCTAGGCGGCATCCTAGGTCCTTTCAATTGGTATCAGAGCGAGGTTCTCACCTAAAGCTTCACCGCCGTGAGAAAAGGATGTCGACGCCTATCGAGTTGGAGCCGGTGATTCTCCGAAATGATGGTTCAAACTTTCTACCTTGGTCAATTCCTATACTCAATGCTTTTAGGGATATTAGTCCTCTTGTTGAGCATATTGTGGATGCAAGCATACCTCTTCCTATAGTTGATTGGAGCAACAACAAAAATTTGTCAAAAGAGGAAGAGATATGCGTGCAACTCAATGCTCAAGCTATTAATGTCATATTGAGTACATTGAGTGCAGAGGTTCAAGATGAGGCAATCTTTAATGGACAACCACCTCCGGAGAGTGCTCATGTCATTTGGACTAGACTTTTTGATTTATATGGAAAATCCAAATGTGATGATGCACTTGAGATTGAGTCAATGGAAAGTATGTCCATTGTGTCTTCATGCAGCGAAGAAGCCTCACAAGACCTCAAGAGCGTCGAGCCAGAGCAAGAAGAGCAAGCAACGCATGACATGCTGTCTGCCTGCTCATACCGAACGTGTCCGGTATGCCTACCGGACGTGTCTGATATGGCCGTGGCAGCAGGATAGCAGGCTGTCTGTGATGATGAGGCTCAATCCTGGTGGCGACCAAGTGATGAGTCAACCTCACTATCTCATGATACTCATCACTTGTGTCTCATGGCCAAGAAAAGCAAGAAGAAGAGTAACAAGAAAGATCAAGAAAAGGAGAAAGCACAAGTAGATGATCAAGATGAGAGTGATATTGAAGTTGAAGACAACTACAACCTTGATCATCTCAACCGCAAAGACAAGTTCATCATCATAAAGATAGTTGAAAAGAATGATGAGCTTGAAGAAGAGATTGAGAAGCAAGAGCAGTCACTTCAAAAGCAAGAATTGTTTCTCAACTCCAAGATGGAAGAACTAAAGGCTCTAAGTGAAAGGTATAAAAAATTGTCAATTGAGCATGCTTTAGTTACTAACTCCTCTTCTAGTGTTTCACAACTAGAGAAGGAAAACTTGGAACTCAAGGCAAGACTAGATGAACTATCAAGCAAGTACGATGTGCTACAAGCAAACTATGTTCATCTAAAGTGCTCTCATGATGAAGTAGTAGAATCAAGCATCATGCTTGAGGTGGCTCATGAGGTTGTGATCACATCGGTAAAATTTTCTCAACCTCTCACACATTCACTCACTAGTACACCATCTTAATTAAATATTTCTTGTACTAATGAGTGTGCTCCTCAAGCAAGCCAATCTTCGATTGAGCTAAATCTCATAGAAAACATAGAGCTCAAAGAAGAGGTGAAAAGATTAAAGAAAGATCTGATTCGGTTGAAGGGTAAGGAGAAAGCACAACCTTCTCAAGATAACCATGATGACATGGTGAAGAAGCTTGAGAAGGGTTCAAACCTTGGTTCCTCCAAAACCCAACAAAAGAATCACATTTCAAGTAAGGCCAACACAACCAAGAGCAAGAAACATGGTAAAAGGTTATGCTATGGTTGTGGATTATATGGACATGAGTGGACCATGTGTCCACATAAGAGTTGGGCCGACAAGTGTGAAGTGTCCAAACAAAAGGCCTCAAACAAGTTGACCAATCAAAAGAAAAGTGATGGACAAAGCGCTTGTCTCATGAGCAAGAAATTGGGACATCCTACCAAGAAATGCCCAATATACAAAGAGGCAAGAAATGAAGCCCAAGTTGCAACAAGAAGATGCTATGGATGCAATGAGATGGGCCACAAGGTTGATAGATGTCCATACAAGCAAAATAAGCATAGAGCAAACAAAGGCCGCATATGCTATGCTTGTAGAAGAAAGGGGCATCTAAGCTATGAATGCCCAAATGGTGATGCTCCTAAGACGAACACATTTGTTTATAATGATATGCTTAGGAAGACCACAAATGGAGTTAGCACTAGCAAGGTGATGTGTTCACCACAAACTAGTGCTAAAGCCATTTGGGTGCCTAAGCACTTGTTGACTAACTCAAAAGGACCCAACAAGAGTTGGGTACCAAAGTGTGCTTAGGTTAATGAGGTAGGTACTTGATGATGAGATGAAGGCCTCCGGGTGGTTGAGCAAGCAAATTGATAATATTCACTCAATCTATCAATCAATTCTTATCATAATCTCTTATATGGTTGACCTAAAGATAATTTAATGAATATATCATCTATTTCATCCTCACCATTGGTAACAAGTACCTAAACCTTATAGGATAGCCACTTTGTTTGTTTTGTGCTCAATGACTCACAAATAGGCATATTTGTGAAAAATTGAAAGTGGCTAATTAGTTTTACTTATCATGTTTGCCATATGGTGCTTTTAATAGCTCTCTAGTAGAGCAATTTATTTGTTGAGATGCAGGGCATAAAAGAAATACTAGAGCTAAAATGAAGAATCACAAGCATCAGATTATTTGTCTCTGTCCTGCACCTACCGGACGTGTCCGGTATGGTCAGGGACAAAGAGAAAGTGTTTCTGTTCTGCATATTCCGGACGTGTCCGGTATTGCGGGAACCAGAAAACTAATAGGATTGCAACTGAGTCTTTAATCCATATATTTTCATATATCATTAATTTACTCAAAAGCTTGTGATTTACCAAATCTAAGTGGATTGTGAGCATCCCTTAAACTCAATTTTAAATATGGCAAATTATTTGGTTGTGGTTCAAAATAGAAAATTGACTCCCAAATTCTTAATAGAATAAAGTGCTAGTTAAAAGTCATTCAAATTACTTAAAGCACTTATTTAGGGGGAGCTCAGTTTCTATTTTGCACCTTGTGGACTAAGAAATTTATCTAGCATTCTTTGTAGTCCTTTGGATGAAAAATTCATTTCGTATCTAGCATGATTATTTGGCAATCAAGGTCAACATAAAGATTATCATGCTATGTATCTTCTTAGTGGTATTCTTGTGGGCTCAAGGCAAAGGTATGTTTTTACATACATGCATTGTAAGTGCATCTAAGGGCCTTTATATGTTAGAATGTGCATTTGTGTGACATAGGAGAGATGTTTTCAAAACTCATTACTAGCATGTGTAGGTGGTGTGAATTTGAAAAACTATTTGAATCTTGGTCTTTGTGACCTAGCCTTGTCATGTGATAATTATATCTCTCCTTGATTGTTTGATTGGCTAATTACACATGACATGGCTTTCTTAAGTCCACAATCTACTATGTCTCACAATCTCTCTCTCAAGTAATCAAAATCTATATATGCCAAATATTTGGAAAAGAGAAGTGATACTCATGGCTTTTGGATAAGAAAAGTAATTACACCTTATATGGATCAAGGACATACATGTTTTTGGATCAAGAAATGATAGAGAAGGGGATTGGAATTAAGTGAATGAAATTTGGAACAAGAACAGCCAGCCCGCAAATACCGGACGTGTCCGGTATGCATACCGGACGTGTTCGGTACGAGCGGGGTTATAAAACGGCTGGTACCCCTTCGGCCAAGTTAGTTTTTCCTCTCTTCCAGCCAACCCAGTCGACTCTCCTCGACCTTCATTGGCGATTTCGAGTTTCCACCATGAAAAGGGAGTGAGGGAGATTGGATCGGAGGAGATTTGCATCAAGATCGAAGGCTCCGGGACTTGGATTTCCAATCGCATCTTCATTCTCTCTCTCAAGGTACCCTAATACCAGACCTCATCCGATCTAAGTGGTTAGGGCTTGATTTTGGAATTCGTTTGGTAGAGATGCTACATTACCTGTCTAGAAGCAACGCCTAAAGTTTGGAATTGATCCTTGAAGGTTTGAATCCAGGGACCCTAGTTAGGGTTGCTAGGCGAGCACACCGAACGTGTCCGGTATGCCTACCGGACATGTTTGATATAACCCAGCAGAGCAGGCCCTCTGCTTCCCTTTGATTCAATCCAATTTGAGAATTGTTTATTAGGCTTAGTTTCTTTTGTATCTATGTTTTGCAAACCTAATGACACTGACATGTCAAGGTGATTGTAAAACCATGGATAGAAGATTCTACGTCTAATTGCAATTCGAGATTAAGTTTTGGGCATGTATCTAAAATTCCTTGCAAATCTTTGGATACAGGACAACAGCCATGAGTAGAAGATAGGAGCCTAGGTCCAAGCATAGGCATGATCCAACACTAGAGAAATACAAGAAGGCAAGATAGGAAATGCATCCTAGATACAGTCAGCAGGAGCAGGGC
Source organism: Miscanthus floridulus (assembly GCF_019320115.1). NCBI lineage: Eukaryota > Viridiplantae > Streptophyta > Magnoliopsida > Poales > Poaceae > Miscanthus > Miscanthus floridulus. Next base: position 69,632,590 of record NC_089594.1, read on the forward strand.
AGCAGCAGGGGACTCTCCAGGGCTACTAAGGGTGATCCATAGTACAAAGAGGGAGACAATAGTTCTTCCTCTGACAGAGATACAAAGGAGTATAGAGTGGAGCCTAGTACTAGAAAGAGGAAGAGCACTAACAGAGGTTTAGATGGTGGCAGCTCAGATGATGAGCAAGAGATTGAGGAGGAGCAGGCAATACCTCTAGCTCAGCACCAGCCAGGTCAGGGTATGCGCTATGGTTTACTTGAGCCACATCCACCTAGTGTACCCTCTTATGTTTCTAGAGTTGACTATCGAGGGAAAGGCATGACCAGAAGAGCCAGAGATGAGAGGAGAATTGATCCAAGGGGCTTGTCTAGGATTGAGTTTGATCATTGATTTCAGATAGCCTTTCATATGGACTTCTACACTAGTGTGATCCTCACCGGAAACCCAGTAATTGCTAGGTCTTAGTGGATTGACTGGCAGTACATCAGAGATTTGTAGAAGGCCTCCATTGATCACCCTATTGCCATTTGTGAGCATAGAAGGGTTTATGAGATTATAGAGTTCCAGCATGACTGGAACATAGAGGTGGTAGCTCAGTTCTATGCCACCCTATATGTTGAGGAGGATGAGAGGCATATGCACTGGATGCTTGAGGGCAAGTGGTACAACATTGATTATGATGCTTTTGTAGCTCTACTTGGCTTCTCAGATGATGATCTTCAGAAAGATAGGATCCACAAAGAGCAGGTGTTGCCTCCAGAGTAGCTCGCCTACATGTATCCACCAGGAGGTGAGAGAGGAGCAGTGGGGAAGGTTCTAGGTCTTCACCCTACCTATAGATACCTAGACAGGATGTTTAGGAAGACCATTAACTGCAAGGGTGGAGACAAGGGCAACATTGCAGATTACTCTAGGAACTTGGTCTACAGGATGGCTCCAGGTGCATGTCCCTTCATGTCTTTGACTTCATTTGGTGCAAGATCAGGAGTGTCGAAGAGAGGCCCCTCAAGGGCTATGGCTTTGCTCCCTACATCATGCACATGATTGAGCAGGTCATAGGGCATACCTTTGAGTATGACAAAGTACATAAGGCCCTAAAGATTGTTGTAGATCTACCTAAGATTGGTGTACCTCTAGAAGGACTAGGAGGAGCAGCAACAGTACCAGAGGTAGATGCACCTATAGGGGGTGCAGTAGCAGGACGAGCTTCCCCTCTACCACATGCTCCTTCACGTTCTTCTTCACGTCGCCATAGTTCTGCTTCTCCTATTTGCAAGATGTTTAGTGCTATCTTTGGGATGTGCAAGGACATATAGACCTATCAGCAGAAGGAGAGGGAGGCTAGGAGGAAGGACACTCGGACTCTAAAGCAGATTGCTACTAGACTTGAGCTTGATCCTCCTAGATCTCCACTTTCAAATGAGGCAGGTAGTGAGCCTGAGACTGTGGAGCAGCAACAGGGCAGGTACGACATAGAGTTTGCTGAGTTCCTTCAATGACAGCAGCAACAGCAGTAGCAACAGGCTCTAGAGCACCCTGACACTTTACCACTATAGGCTCGTGTGCCTACTCACTCTTAGCCACATCCCAGTGTAGCAGACGAGTATGCTTCAGACTGGTGTACTGACCTCATAGGTAGTTTTGGCTACTACGGGTCTGGTGGCTATGACCCGTCTGGTGCGGCTGGTTCTTGTCTAGACGGTGCTATACGCTTAGATGATGAGGATGTTGGTAGAGATGAAGAAGATGATGAGTGATCTCAGCTTTTAGAGACAGCTTGCAGCCCCTTTGTCCTTAGTATGTCATTGTTGGACCTTTGTGGTGATAGATGACAAAGGGGGAGAGAGACTGATTAAAGCTTCAGGACGTTTGTTTCATTTGCTTATCTTTGTACCTAGAGATATGTACTGCAGCTATAGTTAGTTTTGTGAGCTTCATTGATGTATCTTGAGTATATCTTGCGAGAGTTGAGACTTCGAGCTTTATTTATGTATCTCTTGAGACATGATCTTTATTTATAGTGGCTTGTGGACTTGAGAAAATGTGTATTGAGTGCTATGTGTGACATACATGTGTTTTATTTATTTTCATAAGGACTATGCATGCTAGAAAGAGAATATTTGATGTGATGCCTTTATATTTATTTTTGTGTCATATATCTTGTCATATGCATCATGGTTTTACTTTGTCACACACACATGCACCCCACGGATGCAATGATTTAGGGGGAGTCTCCTATATGTTTTAGTATGTGCAATTGATATTTGAGGTCATTTTGTGAATTCCAATCATAAGCACATATTAAGGGGGAGCCTCTCATAAATCATTGAACCCAAAAGCTTAAATGTTTATATTCTTTTGTAAACTTTAATCAAGTTGTCATCAATCAACAAAAAAAGGGGGAGATTGAAAGTGCATCTAGCCCTTTAGTGGGTTTTGGATGATTGAATGACAATGTGATTAAAGGTCTAACCCATTTGCTAAGTGTGGACATGTAATAGGTTATCTCACTGGTACTTAATGAAAGACAAAATGATGTGTTGTTGTATACACAATCTAGTTCAAGCACAAGACAACAATGCAAATGGAATTCATTCAAAGGCTTATTTATTGTGGGATTTCCATGTACTATATGAAAGCAAGCTCATAAGAATTAATTAATGAGACATGAGGGGTTGCATATGGAATGGTCTCATATTTGAAGCTTGCTAAATTGAAATGAAAGAGATAACAATTCAAATGAATGGATGATTCAACACAAGATGTGACTTGATGGCTTGAGATGGTGAAGATAGCAAGGAAAGGCTTCGAGGTACTAAGCAAGGGTGAAGGGCAAGCGATGGCTTGGTGGCCGAAGAACCTAGCTAGGGTGAAGAATGAAGTACTTGCATTTAGTTGAGGTACTAATCAAGCTATGATGGTCATGTTAATGTGGAGGATCAAATCACTATTGGAGTGTTTGATGGAAGCAACTTGATACATTTGGGATTATTCAAATTGGATGAATGGAATCAAGTCACATGCTCAAGTGAAAAGATCAATATCAACATGTTGTCACCCTCACTTGATGAAGATTGGAATACACGGCTTCGGTTGATAGAGATCAACTCAAAAGGTTTAAATTTGTTATACTTTTAAATTTGAGTTAATAGGAATGCCGTACTATTAAGAGGGATGCATCATATTGATAGATAATGTTTCATAAGTGCTCAAGCCAACCCATGTGAGTTTTGAGTGTTTGAGAGACAAAAGTGCTAATCTATTTTTTGCTGGTCTGGCAATACCGAATGTGTCCGGTGTTGATACCGAACATGTCCGGTATTTGCCCAGCAATGGTAATGTTGTTGATGTCGGGTTGGTTCATCGGGAGTTCCGATGTAAGTCGAGAGTTTCGACAGTCAGGAGTTCTAGCTATGGTCGGGAGTTCCAACGTCTCGCGCTTTAACTGACTTGGAGAGTTCACTGTGGTGGTCGGGAGTTCCGACGTGAGTCGAGAGTTCCGATGGTCGGAAGTTTCGGCATTCATCAGGAGTTCCGACGCCTCACAACATCACTGTAACTTAGTTACCGTTGGCGCAGTGTAAGTCATACCGGACGTGTCCGGTATGGCAACGACTATAAAACGGCTAGTTTTTTCAAGAGAGCTATAAATACCCCCAAGCCTCCACCTTTGGAGGCTGCAGATTCTGCTGATACACATACACGATTTTGAGCCTTGCCAACTCTCCCAAACCCTCTCTTAGTGAGTGTGTGATCCAAATTGCTAAATCAATTAGTGGGTTGAGAGAAATTCAAAAAGAGAGCAATCCAACCACTTGAGCACTTGTGCATATTGTCAATCTCGTGATTTGCATTTTTTACTCTTGGACTCTTCGGTCCTAGACGGCTAGGCATCGCCGGAGAGCACCCGAGAGATTATGGTGTGCCTCAGAAAGTTTGTAATAGTTGATTCCACTGCCTCGGAATCAACTAGTGGAAGGAGGAAAAGGAGTTGGAAAAGACTTCGTCTAGAGTGACCTTCGTGGTACCCTCTAGGGCTGACCTTTGCTGGGTTGCTCGTAGCCCCCTCAACCCAGAGTTGGACTCGAACGAGTCTGAACTTTGGTAAAACAAACATCATGTCTCAATTCGCATTTCATTTGATATTTGTGTTGCTCCTCCTCTTTGTGCAGGTTCTCTGTGTATATTATCATCTCTATTAGATACCTGTAGTTTGGCTTGAAGATAGAAATTGAAAGGAGCAAGTTTGGGGCTGCTCTGCAGAAATCATGTATACTGGACACATCCGGTATTCATACCGGACACGTCCAGTATTTCACACCTATGCTGAAAATATTTGTTCTCTGTTCTAACTTTGTGGTGCAGGGTTGTAGCTTCTAGATATATTCTTTATACCTTATTTACTCTATGGCTAACTTGTGAGGGGTGGTATTACTCTTAATTTGGAGTTTTCATTTTGGAAACTCCCTTTTCTATTTGTTTCCGCATTTAAAGTTGTTAATTTTCAAAAACGCCTGTTCACCCCCTCTATGCGGCATCCTAGGTCCTTTCAAGGTGTCGTCTACCAATCATGGTGCTCCACTCTGTCATGGCCTATGTCGTGGTGAACCGACATGCCGGTCAGTATTCGTATGGGGGTTAGGTGGAATAGTACCGGCTCGCCCAACGCTGTTCTTGATGTGAATCCTCTGGTATGGCCTGTCACAACCATGGGTTATATCGAGGCATGCCGATCACCTCCCTAGTGTTAGAGCTTTGACTCAGGCCCATACGCTTGGACTTGGATTGGTTGGCGGCGGTATGAGTCTCTATCGGGTGAGGCGGAGCCTGCGGCCTTGGTGTCGGGCGAGGCGTAGCATGGTCCCAAGGGTTGAGCGAGGTAGAACCCATGGCCTAGGTGTTGGGCAAGGCGGAGCCAATTCTCAGAGGTTGAGCAAGCCCTCAGAAACTAGGTGAGGCGAAGCCAACCCTTAGAGGTCGGGTGAGGCAGAGCCCCTGGCCTTGGCATTGGGTGAGGCGGAGCCCACGACCTTGGTGTCGGGTGAGACAGAGCCAGTCCTTAGAGGTTAGGCATGGCGAAGCTAGCCCTCAAAGGCCAGGCAAGGCGAAGCCAGCCCTAAGAGATGGGGCGAGGTAGAGCCTGTGGCCTTGGTGTTGAGTGAGGCGGAGCGCGGATCCAAGGGTCGAGCGAGGCGGAGCACAGACCCAAGGGTCGGGCAAGGCGGAGCATGGACCCAAGGGTCAGGTGAGGAGAAGCCCGTGACCTTGGTGTTGGGCGAGGCGGAGCACGGACCCAAGGGTCGGGTGAGGCGAAGCGTAGACCCAAGGGTCTGGTGAGGCGGAGCGCAAACCCAAGGGTCTATCGAGGCGGAGCGTGGACTCAAGGGTCGGGCGAGACAGAGCCCACGGCCTCGGTGTCGGGCGAGCTAGAGTCAGTCCTCAGAGGTCGGGCGAGGCGGAGCCCGCCCCCAGAGGTCGGGTGAGGCAGAGGTTGGGCACCTAGCGGTCGGTTGGAGCTCTAGTCGCGCTCTTGACTGCTTGGATGAATTTAGGGTTGATGACCATTAGCCCCTCCTCTTTGGGTACCCTAGTATGGGTCCCCGACACTTAACCTTAGATAGAGTGCGAGAGTGGTGATTCTAGTTGTGCACCATGGTTCATGGTGATTTCCGGTGGTCGCGCGGGCACTAGGAAAAGGCTTTCAAGATTGGGCTCCACAGTGGCCTTGGGGGTGGCCGTTCTCCTTTGGTGTTAGAGGAGGTTCAGCGAAGATGGGGAGGAACAATACCATTAGTGGCCCAAGTTGCCGAGGACATGGCGGCTGGGCTCACCAGTGGTTGCCGCTCAGGAGCTCCCCGGGTCAGGATATCTGTAGGGAATCCTGGATGGCAAAGGGCAGCTTGCTGTTGCTTGGAAACCCTGTACCCCATAGATCTTGACCTAGGTGCTCTCGTGTATCGATTCAGAGGCTTGACGCCGCTGAGTCGATGACGTTCGCTCCTCCCCGACGCCGTAAAAGATGGCGCAAGCCACCCTCCTTATGGGGATTCTCCTCCTCTAGATGTTAGAGGAAGTTCCATGAGGTGGGACTCCCGGAAGCGTCTTCCAAGTGTCGTATGAACTCATGAAGGTTTAAGGTGGGGTGAGGGTTGCAGTGCACCTTGGTCTGATTTCTATGCTTCACGAGATGTCCATCGCTTGAGTGACAAAGTCGAACCTATACTTAGAAGGTTTTATCATAACTATAGCAATTTCTGATATATTTTGGTTGATATAAGCGTGATGATGTAAGAGGCAGTAGAGTTTAATTAAAAAAGAATGACTTTTGTTGATTTTGAACTCTACTACCTGTTTCCCGATTAGATCGGGTGGTTTGAAAATTTTCATTCAGGCAAATCCGAGCTTGCATTTTTACGGGCCCCCGTTCCCGACCCGATGGGTAGTTAGTATAACTACGGGTTATGCATGGCGACTCGATCTGAAATTTTTCTTCGACCAAGCACGGTCATTCGTGGCTCTGGAAGCCAGCAATCCTGAGAGCTCAAGTATTACTTAGGTGAATAGCGAACACATGTAAGCCTCTGGGGCTGTGGTGTATGCTATTCTATCGAGTTAATTGCCCTGTTCGCTTGGCTTATAAGCCATACTTTTTCAGCCAACAAACAATATTTTTCTCTCACAACAAATCAACCAACAGTACTTTCAGCCATGGCTTATCAGCCAAGCGAACAGGGCAAATAATGGGTAGAACAGGAGATGTCCTCTATCCGGAAGCGGTAGGACGAATCTTGACTAGCTGGGGCATGTCATGGAACTCTTTTTCTAGATATCAGGAGCTCATACTTTGGTTGCAGCCATGGGCTGACCAATTTTTCGGTTCCCCCAGAGGGGCACACATCCGCTGAAATAAGGTACTTGGAGCCTATCCGAACATTCGAAGGATATACTTAGCCTCGAGGCTAGAGGTTTTAGGATCGACTAGCGACCCCCGAACATCCCCCTCACTCTAGAAATGGCATGGTTTGGCTTTTACGATTCTAAGCTGGAATCACCGACTGCACCTGCCGCTTTGGTGGGCTACGCCGGGTTTTGGTGGGGCCCAAATGTTGGTCCACCCAGTTTCATCAGCAATATTTGGCCTCAAGCCTAGGGTCCATAAGGTCTTTTTGACTAGTATTAGCCACCCTTATAGGTTAGCCGAGGGTGGAGATGGTCTATCCATTTGCTGCCGTTGACAAAAGCTATAGTGCTCACTCCTCTACTTACCTTGACCTAGCAGACATCGTCACATCTAGATCCCGCTCTCGGCAGTTGTAGTCATGGCGCCAAGAAAGACTCTGGCTAAGGAAACCAAAACCATTAGTTCAGTAAGTGAAGAAGATATGAGCTCAAAGAGCAAAGGGGGATGGAGTCCCATCTCTAGTTCTCCATGGGAGGTGTCGATGGTGACGGATGAGGACATCAAGAATCTTGTGGTTGGGGGGTTTTTGGCGCCAAGGGAGCTTTCAGGTTACCAATGTTCCCTTGGCCAGGATGTGCCCATCCCTGATTTCAACAAGATTGTTGTCTTCATCAACTTCTTCCACCATAGATTCGGGGTGCCCATCCACTGGTTTGTCCAAGATCTCCTCCGATACCATGACGCGTAGGTACACCACCTAACCCTGAATGGGATCATGCTTCTGGTGATGTTTATTTCCTATTGTGAAGACTTCATAGGGATCAATCCCCAGTGGGCGTTGTTCAATCATTGCTTGAACGTTCTTCCTCAATCTAATCGAAAGGTCATCGGCAACCTTTGGATCAAGGTAGCCGACAAATCTCCCTTCTTTCACATCGATCTCCCTTCCAACGTCTCCCTTCCAACATCCCGAATTGGGTGAAGAAGTGGTTGTATGTTTATGACTGCTCAGCCCCGACCTTCTCCCATAAGCTCCCGACCCCTCCACCATTGGCAGAGAAAGAGGAGGTTCCCAAGTCCGAGCAGGAAGAAGCAGACGAACTCAAGAGTGACCTGTAGGATTATCACCGGAGGAGAGGGGTTATAGGTCAGGCTTGCCTGGCGGCCTTCTTTTGGAGGTGGATCTAGCCCCTGCAGGAATGTGCGTCCCTGATGTGTGAGTCTCCCGATGCCATTAGTCCTATCAATGGCAAAAATGAACCTGTTGCCGGCACATGCAAGCAAGCCGAGAGAAACCGGGTGGAGCAGATCCCGAGCTCTCTCTAGACTTAGGACACCGGACCGATTGATTCGAACCTATAGCGTGCTAGTTAATTTGGCCCTGCAATTGATAAGGAGAGAAAGGAAATCAGTAATTTAAGGTGGAACGTGTCGGTGTTGTTCCAGACAGTTCCAAATGTACAGCCAAAAGCCAATTCAACAAGGCTATCGACTAAATAGTCGATATCTAGTATGTTCATGATATAAGATATTGGAAAAGGATACTATTGGTAATTATCAAATATTAAATGATGTAGATCTAATGCCAATGATCATAAACATGCAAGGACATGGTAGACAATTGATATGAATGAAGAACATCTGCATTGAATTATACTTTGTACTGGCTTAAAGATCAAGACAAGCCAAGTACAATAAATAAGATCCAATAAAATAGCAATGCACGAGCTATCGACAAAGTAGCTGATTCCAAGGTAAACAGAAAGCATAACAGGTGGTCAATCACTTGTCTTAATATAAACTAATCTATGGGCTTGTCAAATCTAATCTATTACCAGGGGGCCAAACAAATTGGAGACAACCATGATACTAGTAACAAATTAAACTCTCAAAGCAATTGACAAGGAGAGAAAGTTTATCAGTAATTTAAAATGGAATATGACGGTGTTGCCAGACAGTTCTGAATGTGCGGCTCTGAGAGCCGATGTGGAAGGAGATTGACTAAATAGCCGATTCCAGCATACTCAAAGGAATAAATCAATTAAAGCTTATGAAATTATGGAAGAAAAAATCGATTATCATTCAGGATGAATATCATTATTCAGACAAATATTAGTCAATGGCAATAGGATGTCAACACTAATCAGTCTATGCTAAGCCAATGACTGCAAGTAACCGAATCCCTTTTTATATAAAAGAAATAGCTCATCATCATTTAACCATTTAATATAGATAGATCTAACGAACATATTAGATCTCATCTATCGCTATGACCAGTGGGGCATGAGGCAGAATCATGCAGGCCGTAGAAACAATAATAGATTTAATGACCCTAACTTATTACTAATATTAGTGGGGCATGAGGTAGAATCATGCAGGCCGTAACACAATAATAAGATCATGGGGCTAACATATCTTTCAATCTACCCTTACTTCAATGGTCTCATGATGTGAACTGTATATGTGAAAGCACTCGATATCGGCTAAAACAGCCGATTTAGGTATAACACACAATTAAGGTCATGCCCTATCAGGAACAGATCTACCAAATAACGGTCCCCGCCCCATGGTATTAACAGTGGGGTGTGAGGCAGAATCACATAAGCCATGATAACGGGTCATAGAATAATTTTTGTTAGCCGATAGATCTATTCAAGACCAGATATGCCTTAACCGCACACTATGTACGATTAAGATTGACATAAAACAGCCGATAAAACACAACTCATCATTTAAGGTGCAGATTAGATCAGTTTATATTAATAAATGATGGGTTAAACAGGATATAAGACCGATCTAGATCAATCCCAATCGGGTAAAGTGATATTGCTGTAATTAAATAAATAATGAAAGCAATAAGCAATATTGGTAATTTAATAAATCTATCAGAAGGACTCCACGCATAGATAGGGCTGATAACTTGACCTTAATCTAGTTCGAGCAGTGGAGGTCGACCGGATCGATGCTGTCATGCTTGAACTAGACAAGAGTCGATAACTAGCTTATACTAGAGTCACAGTGGAGGTCGACCGGATCGATGCAGCCATACGAACAGAAGTATAAGCCATGACAATACTTACAGACAAGCCGAAGGTCGGCCGAACCGATGCAGCCTGCTCATTGAAGAATTCGCCGAGATCTACTCTACTCCTACTCCTAAGGGGTAAAGTAAGTAACATGTATTTGATTGATTGGTTGTCCTTTTTACAATAGCCGGGGTCTAATATTTATACCCGGAACCTACGCATGAATCCTGCTTAAGCACGACTCATTATAACTTTTGCCTAAGAGAAAACATTTCTAATTTAAGATAACTTGGACCCTAATCTTTCCCTTTTTGTAGAGTCTGACATGTTTTTTCCTGGCGCCAATTGTAGCTATTATAGTTATCTGCTGGCGCCATCTAAAGAGAGTCGATTCCAGTGCTGCATTCGAATCAGCTGATACCAACCTTGATTCCTTGATGATCTTGGGAGCTTTCGAGTTCCTGCAATCTTTCTTCCAAATTCTGGTGTAAACACATGCCCCCCAATTTTGGGATAAAAGTAATTTTATTCCAAAATTATCACATCTATACTCCCGATAGGTCCTGCAGTCACGGGTAGAGAATCTTGATCTGGAGTCTACTGTTTGTCATCATCTATGTCAACTTATGAGCCCATGCTTCAAAACTTTTACGAGAGTATCACTGCTTCACGGGTGCTTGGATCCATCTTTCAAGGCCGACTATAAAATGTCTATCCGACTCTGGCAAGAACAATTCAATAATTCAGCTATGTTTCTCTTCTATCTGCTACCTTGGATGCCTCTGACTTCGCCAGACCCTCCATGGTCTATCTTTTTGCCATGAAGATCTTGAGTGGTTAGAAGAATTCTTATGCATAGGGTGATTGTGTCGCTCATCTTAGCGCCTTGTCGAGCAAGAGGATCAGCGGCTGTGGTTAGAAGAATTCTTGTGATATCACCTAAGTCTTCTCTCCATGCTCGCAGAGCTATTCTAGTGTTTGCAAGGGCTAAAATATGTGGACACCTTCCCCTTGTTCGCCCCATCAAATGCCCATCGGGAGAGCCACAGGCTTCTTTCCCACAGTTTCCTAGTCACCGAGAAATCAGCTGGGCATCTGTTAGGCAGGCAACTTTTCCCCTTCTCTGGCATAATTTTATCAACATGCCGATGTGACTTGATTCATGATGACCTTCAGCCTTGTGGGGATCTAGACTCCCTTCAATCCAAAGAAGCCTTGGTGGGTTGATCGCTGGTCAATGTAAACCTTTCATATCCATCCCATGATATTTTGTGATTATGGGAAGCAATAAGTCCGAATCTATTATCTCTTCGTTATCCATCCCCTGAATTTCTGGAGTGTCGATCCATTTCCGTATCTAACTTCAATTCCATACCCCCGGCGAAATCTATCTTCTCACCTTCCTGGGCTATATATATAGGCCACGGCCATGGATCGAAAAACATCCTGCTTCATCTCAAACCTTTCATGTCTTTAGTGCGGTTTCTACTTTCCCATAGGTTTGAGGTCATGGAGAGCAGCAAGAGGTCTACTGGGGAGGCCCTCAATGGAGCTGCGTCATCACACCAGCGCCTTCATCATCAGGAGGGTGCAACTCGTGATGCTCTTACTACCTCGGGGCATAGGGCCGACTCCATTTAGCCTTCGAGGTTCTCTTTGTCAACAACTCGCCACCAGCTCCCCTGCTATCCGAGGAGGCAGGTCAACAATGATGACCTGCTCGCCTCCATTGATAAACTTGGCCAGAATCTCGCCGACTATCTCTCCCTCGTAGAATCGGCTCGGGCCATGGTCCGATGCCGATCGCCTCCTGAGGCCGATTCGGTGGAGGATAGGTTGGCCAAGGCCGAGGCCAGAATCGCAGGTGAGATATCTATCATAACTTTTGTTTCCTCTCAATTTCATCTTCAAGATTATGATCATCTCCCCTTTGAGTCTTTTTAGATTTGTCCGCTCAGCTGGAAAGCCTCCGATTGGCTTTGGAGTACGCGGCGGGATTCATCAACGCCAGAGGCGCCGTCCCGGTGGTTTGCCTACATGACATCCCAAACCGTGTCAGGGAGGTCGATTTGCATGGCGTTCATCATGGTGCTGCCATGGCATTGGCTGCTGCACAAGCCCATTCTGGCTATGAACTTTGGCTTCTTCCCCATGGTTTTCCAGCAGCGGCGCACCCTGGGGATCATGAGCGCCTGGTTGAGGATTTCTTCAGTGCCGCCAACTCTGTAGCCCTTATTTCCTAGGCTAATGATATAGTAACCAAAGTGTTTTCTTGCCCATAGTTTGTAATAGGTGATATTTAGCAAACAATTTCTCTGTCTTGAGTGATTTTCTCTTTTTGCTTTGTACTTCATATTCCATGCATCAATCTATCCATGTTTGCTTTACTCCTATAGGTGATACATATCGTACCGTCTTCTACCCCTTTAGGTTTATTTTTGCACTAAAGGCGATACCCTTCTGGTATCGGCTATTAGAGCCAATGACCGAACAAATCGGTTATCAAGTATTAATCCAAACGCTAGGGTAATATTTCTTTAGATATTTCTCATTGATTGATGTACCAAATTCTTCCTCTCCTCTTAGTGTTTCCAAAATATAAGCATTATCAGGCGCACAACGTTTGATCCGATAGGGTCCTTCCCAATTAGGTGACCATTTGCCAAACTTGCTGTCCTTTGAACCGATCGACAATTTCACTTTCCAGACCAAGTCTCCTTCAGAAAATTGCTTACTCTTGACCTTTTTATTGTAATATTTTGCGACCCTTAGTTTATTAGCTTCGATATTTTCAAGAGCACACAGCCGAAAGCAACTCAAGTCCTCTAAGTCATCTATCATAAGATTCTTGTAGACTTTGGCTGACAAATCATTTTGCAATGTAACACGCCTCAATCCAGTATGAACTTCCCAAGGAAGGACTACATTATGGCCATACACAAGTTCATAAGGTGATGTTTTAATCGATCCATGACAGGCCATCCTATATGCCCGTAGTGCCTCATTAAGCGTTGAATGCCACTTCCTTGGCAGTTCCTCAATCTTTTTCTTGATTAGCTTAATCATAATCTGATTGGATGCCTCTGCCTGGCCATTAGCCTGAGCATAGTAAGGAGAAGAATTTAGTAGCTTGATTCCCATACTGGCAGCAAAATCTTTGAACTCTTTTGATGTGAACATTGTCCCTTGATCGGTAGCTATAGTTTGAGGAATCCCAAAACGATACACAATATGCTCCTTGATAAAATCAACCATGTTCTTTAAGGTTACCATCTTCAAAGGAATTGCCTCAGCCCATTTAGTGAAGTAATCTATTGCTACCAATATGAACTTATGTCCTTTGCTTGAGGGCAGGAAAATCTAGCCAATTAAATCAATTCCCTAACCTCGAAACGGCCATGGTTTGATTATTGGATTCATGGTTGATGCAGGTGATTTCTGGACATTACCAAAACATTGATAGTCCTGGCACCCCTTGTAATATTCAAAACAGTCTTCCAATATTGTTGGCTAGAAATTCCAGTTCTGCAAATAATCCATTTCGTCTTATAAGCCGATTGATGAGCTCCACATATCCCTTCATGCACCTCATCCATCAACACCTTAGCTTCCTCTTGATTTAAGCATTTGAGCAACACCCCATCGACTGTTTTATAATATAGCTGATCATCTAGTAAAACATACTTAGTCAATTTATACCTTAGCTTTCTGTTAACTTTTCGTGTTGGATTCCTAAGCTAGTCGGCTATTTCAATTCTTCAATCATTACTCAAGGTTTCACTACTCAAGACTTCTTGAAACACTCAATAACCTGAAGCGCTTTGAGCTAATGATTAGCCTCTTGATTCTGTGCCCTCAAAATATGTTGAAAAGAGACATGAGGAAACTCTTTGAGCAACCTTTGACACTCATCATAATATCCCCTTGAAGTATCTTTTTTGCACTCATATAGGCCGATCAACTGATTAATAATTAATTGTGAATCTCCAAATACTTCAATTGCTTCGGCCTTTACTTCATGAAGAAGTTGAAGCCCCTTAAGAATAGCTTCATATTCTGCTTGGTTGTTGATAATCATTGGTTCAGTCAAAAAAGCAAACTCAAAACTTGCCCCCCGAGGTGAAATAATAACAATACCAATGCCACCACCTTGCCTGCATGATGATCCATCAAAGAATAATATCCAAGGTACTGGCTCTACATAATCAATGCTTGGTTTATGATGCTGGGTGACAAAATCAGCCATTACTTGCCCTTTGACTGCTTTAGCTAATTCGTACCTCAAGTCAAACTCCGATAACACGAGAATCCACTTACCCACTCTCCAATTCAGTATTGGCATTGATAACATGCGCTTGATCACATTAGCCTTGGAAACAACCGTACACTCGACTGATAATAAGTAGTGTCGCAACTTAGTGCAAGAGAAATATAAGCACAAGCATAACTTTTCGGTGGGAGAATATCTTGTTTCTAGATCTAGGAGTCTTCTACTCAGATAGAAAACAACCCGTTCTTTTCCTTCGAACTCTTGCATCAAGGCTGATCCAATTGTTTTGTCATCAGCCAATATGTACAACTTAAAAGGCTTACCTTGCTGAGGAGGGACCAGCACAGGTGGACATTTCATATACTCCTTTATCTCCTCAAACGCCTTTTGTTGCACGTCACCGCATTTAAATTCTTGATCATTTTCAACCTCAACAAGGGAGAAAACGACAGAACTCTCTCCGATAAATTCAAAATGAATCTTCTGATAAAATTAATTTTACCAAGCAAAGCTTGTAACTCTATTTTACTAGTCAGGGGTACTGCTTTGTTGATTGCTTTCATGCTTTTCTTACTAACTTCAATTCCTCTCTCGTGGACCATAAAACCCAGGAATTGTCCAGCTAATACTTCAAAGGCACACTTATTAGGATTCATCTTTAGACCATGCTTTCTTGTGCATTCCAGAGTCTCCCGCAAATCAGCTAGATGCTCTTTGTACCCCTTGGATTTTATCATCACATCATCAATATAGATGTCAACAATCCTGCCGATCAACTTATGAAAAATATAATTCATTGCTCTTTGATAAGTTGCACCTGCATTCTTCAGACCAAAGGTCATCACAACCCACTCAAATAAGTCGATTGTGCCAGGGCACCTGAAAGCGGTCTTTGCTATGTCTTCCCCAGCCATGAAAATTTGGTTATATCTTGCATTGCCATCCATGAAGCTAATAACCTTATGCCCCACTGCTGCATCCACCAACATATCAGCTATTGGCATCAGATAACCATCCATGGGTGTGGCCTTGTTCAGATCTCTGAAATCAATGCAAACTCTTAACTTCCCATTCTTCTTATACACAGGGACAACATTCGATATCCACTCTATGTATCGGCACGGTCGGATAAACTTTGCTTCCAGTAACCTTTCAGTCTCCTTCTTGATATCATCAAGTACGTTTGGGTTGAATCTCCTTGGAGCTTGTTTAAACGGCCGATATCTAGGTTTGATTGGCAATTGATGCTCAACAATCGATCGATCCAGACCGGGCATCTCATAATACTCCCAAGCAAAACAATCTTTAAATTCCTTTAATAAACCTACTAACTCTTGCTTATAATCTGGATCCAACTTGGCACTTACGTATGTCAGCCTAGGCCTATCTCTAGAACCAATATCCACCTTTTCTAATTCATCGGCCGACGTGAAGCCATGTCCTAGTTTGCCATCTGTACCATCTATTGGATTATCCATTAAAACAAATTTCTAAAGTCGACTGCTTGGATTAGCTATTGGCTTTCATTATTAACTCTAATGAAGCTTCCCTTCCATAACTTGCCAGAAAAGCATTCAAAGTCTGCTAGCTCCCAAAAGACTGGATCGACTGTTGCGATACTCATAGACTCATCAGTGCGAACTAGTTTGACATCATCTCCATGCCATTGAATCAAACACTGATGCATGGTTGATGGCACACAACAGTTTGCATGAATCCAATCATGACCAAGGAGTAAATTGTATGACCCTTTTCCATCGACGACGAAGAATGTGGTGAGCAGAGTCTTACTCTCGATTGTCAGTTCGACGTTCATTGCCCCCCAGGTCTTAGACGCATTACCTCCAAAGTCCTTAAGCATCATGTTGGTTTCAATCAAATCTTCTGGTCCCTTGCTAAGTTTACAAAAAGTGGTGTAAGGCATGAGATTGATAGAAGCACCTCCGTCCACCAACATCTTGTTCATCGGCTTCCCATCAATAAAACCTTTTACATATAAAGCCTTTAAGTGCCGATGCTTGACTGGTTTATCAAATATTGCCTGCTGTATAACTATCAACTTGGCAACTATCTCCTCATACTTCGATTCATCAAAATATGAGTAAACGTCTTGATCTGCTGGAGCTCTAAACTTTGATGGCAACAGAAAAGCCATTTGAAAATTAGCCGATGGTTGCCTTCTATCGGCTATTTGCTTAGCATGCCATACTTGAGGTTTACCGGATGCCTGAGCCTGTTCCAACTCTCTATTCCTTAGGCATTGCACTCTTCTCTTCTGGCTTCTTGTTAAACCTTCTAGACACCATTGGCCTTCGTGCCAAACACATTCTTCTTCATTACTTTCATAATCAGCCCAGTTTTGATCAACAACGTGTTTTCCAAGCTGATCATGAACACTTCCATTTTTTAAGCGCCGATCCATGTTATTATGATGATACACATCTTGAGCATGGATAGACTGGCGGTTGGCTTGAGATTGCCTAAACTCCCAATATTGATCGCTACACTCTAGACAGTTATTTCTGGTAGGCAATTTTAAACCTTCGTTCTAGCAATGTCTGAAGAAAGGACAATTCCAATGTGATTCAACTTGCTTTCTCTCATACCTCTCTTTTTCTCATTGACGCTGGTATTCTTGCTCTTCTAACCAACGCTGATAATCCTTTTCCTTTTGCCGCTGCCATTTATTCAACAAAATTCGAGATGTAACCCATAGTTCTATTGCCCCATCCTTTGATGTTTCTCCCTGCTCATATCGGCTCTTTTGCTTGTCGCGATGTATTTTAATTTCTCTGTATTTGTCAGCCGATATTTGCATCTTGGGATCAACTGTTCTAGTTTCTCTTGACTTGGTTGATGTCAGGACCTTAGCCTTTCCTTTGAGCAGCTTAGCATCGACCATGTTTTGATCTCGTGGGAAAGGATTATCATCAACTTTCATCTTTCGAGGCGTATCAAATTTGAGCCTCCCTTGCTGAATAGCCCTCTATATATGCTACCGGAAAACTCTGCATTCATTAGTAGAAAGAGACATAGCATTGTGAAACTTGCAGAACTTCTTATTTTTCAATTGATTAGGGGGCAACATAACATGATTATCGGGCAACTTGATCTGTCCCTTCTCAAGTAAGAAATCGAAGAGCTTGTCTAATTTTGTGACATCAAAGTCATAGCTCTCCTTGACTCCTCTTCCCCAAGGATTTGGCACCATTACTGTCTTTTTGCCCCAATTCCATTCAGCTGCGGCAACCTCTTCTTCATCTTCATAGCTATCATTGACTGAATATGGATTATAAGCTTCAGCCACTGTGGTACTCTTCTAGAATCAGGCATCTCTGCACATACTCTAGAATTGGCTATTGAGCGCTGCCACTCGTTGAGCCAATTGACCCAAGTTGTCAAATTCTTGTCCTAGCAGATTTTCTTTCCATGTTGGCAGCATTCCTAGAACGGCCAAAGCAGCTAGTTGATCATCAGCCAAATTTAACGAGAAGCACAAATTCCTAGTCTCTTAGAACCTCTGAAGAAACTCAGTGCCCGATTAGTTAGTTTTCTGCCTTATAGTTGTCGAATCAGTAATCTTCTTTTCTCTAGTCCTAGTATAAAAATATATATGGAATTTCTTTTCCAGGTTAGCCCAATTGGCAATGGAGTTGACTGGCAGTGATGAAAACCAAGTGAAGGCTGGCCCTGATAGGGACAAGGAGAAGAAACAAACTCGATGGGCCTCTTCAACAGATGCTTCACCCAACTATGTAAGATACTGATTGACATGTTCTATTGTGCTTGTGCTATCTTGGCCAGTGAACTTAGCAAACTCTAGGATCCTATAATTTGTAGGAAGAGCGACCAAATCATACCATTCTGGATATGGGCGTTTGTACGAGAAGGTCAGCCCTTTTGGCTTTAGACCGAACTGATTCTTCATCATCTCGGTCACTTTTAGCAACAACTCATCAACATGTGAATTTGGATTTCTCGACACTTGTTAACCCATCTGTGGATTGAAATCCCATGTGCCTTGATATCCTAGATCCGGAATCATGTGAAGGGTGCTATAATCTGTGCCATAATGATACCCCTATGGGATCTCTATCTGTTGGGTCCTTTGCTGGTTTGCTGCTTGAAGTCTCTGATTGTAGACATGATGATCTATATCTCTACGAATTCTTTGAATTGATGGTGCTATTTTTTGAGCCAATGACGGTATGTGGCCTGATGTGCCAAAATTAATCATCTGGTTCTGACCTTGCCCTGTTGGCTGTTGCACATGTTGCACTGATGATCCAAGATTATACTGTATCTAGTTCGTAGTAGTACCTTGAGCTTGCTCAGATGAACTCTGAACTACCTAGACATCATCATTAATAGCTAGTGCTGCTTCTTGATGGTTGGTACCGACTTGATTAGTCCCCTGGGTTGATAGATGTGGAATGTTGTAATAAGCCTTGTAATAAGTCGGGCTAACCTGATCAACTGGGAACCCATGAAACACCTCCTTCATGGTGTTGTGGAATGTGTTCAAGAAAATTTCATTATGGTTTGATATGACATCATGAATAGATTTGTTTATAGCTTCCATGAAGAAACACCTACCTTCAGTCTCATTTGCATTTGTGTGCCCATGCAACAGAACTCTTGGTAGTGGATATTTCTGAACAATTGTATTGTCATGTGTCTTGGTGTAGGACAACAAGCACTTGTTCTGAAATTCTTCTATAGCTTTGCTGATGACATCTTTATCTCCATCAGGTAGGTCTTCATAAGGTACCATAAGGATGTCGTTGTTATTGTACGCCGCCATGACGATTGTGGTGTCCCACCGGGCGTGCCAGAACATGTGTCGGCACGAAAATTCATCTCGTGCCGGGCACACGAGCAAGTCAAAAGGGTCTGCTCGATGGAGCTATAGATCTGCTTGGCTTCAACACAGGGGTGGTCGATCCTACGTACTCCTTCCGAGACATGCCAGTCAATTTGACCCTACAATTGACAAGGAGAGAAAGTTTATCAGTAATTTAAAATGGAATATGACGGTGTTGCTAGACAGTTCCGAATGTGCAGCTCTGAGAGCCGATATAGAAGGAGATTGACTAAATAGCTGATTCCAGCATACTCAAAGGAATAAATCAATTAAAGCTTATGAAATTATGGAAGAAAAAATCGATTATCATTCAGGATGAATATCATTATTCAGACAAATATTAGTCAATGGTAATAGGATGTTAACACTAATGTCTATGCTAAGCCAATGACTGCAAGTAACCGAATCTCTTTTTATATAAAAGAAATGGATCATCATCATTTAACCATTTAATAGAGATAGATCTAACGAACATATTAGATCTCATCTATCACTATGACCAGTGGGGCATGAGGTAGAATCATGCAGGCCGTAGAAACAACAATAGATTTGATGACCCTAACTTATTACAAATATTAATGGGGCATGAGGCAGAATCATGCAGGCCGTAACACAATAATAAGATCATGGGGCTAACATATCTTTCAATCTACCCTTACTTCAACAGTCTCGTGACATGAACTGTATATGTGAAAGCACTCGATACGACTAAAACAGTCGATTCAAGCATAGTGCATAATTAAGGTCATGCCCTATTAGGAATAGATCTACCAAATAACGGTCCCCGCCCCATGGTGTTAATAGTGGGGTGTGAGGAAGAATCACACAGGCCATGATAACGGGCCATAGAACGGTTTTCGTTAGCCGATAGATCTATTCAAGACCAGATATGCCTTAACCGCACACTATGCACAATTAAGACTGACATAAAATAGTCGATAAAACATAACTCATCATTTAAGGTGTAGATTAGATCAGTTTAGATTAATAAACGATGGGTTAAACAGGATATAAGGCCGATATAGATCAATCTCAATCGGGCAAAGTGATATTGCTGTAATTAAATAAATAATGAAAGCAATAAGCAATATCGGTAACTTAATGAATCTATCCGAAGGACGCCACCCTTAGATAGTGCCGATAACTTGACCTTAATCTAGTTCGAGTAGTGGAGATCAACCAGATCGATGTAGCCGTACTTGAACTAGACAAGAGTCGATAACTAGCTTATACCAGAGTCACAGTGGAGGTCGACCGGATCGATGCAGCCGTACGAACAAAAGTATAATCCATGACAGTACTTACAGACAAGCCGGAGGTCAGCCAAACCGATGTAGCCCTGCTCACTAAAGAACTCACCGAGATCTACTCTACTCCTACTCCTAAGGGGTGGCCGGAGCCAAAAAAGTAAGTAACTTGTATTTGATTGATTGGTTGTCCTTTTTACAATATTTGAGGTCCAATATTTATATCTAGAACCTATGCATGAATCATGTTTAAGCACGACTCATTATAACTTTTGGCCTAAGAGAAAACATTCTTTATTTAAGATAACTTGGACCCTAATCTTTCCCTTTTTGTAGAGTCCGTCATGTTTTTTCCTGGTGCCAATTGTAGCTATTATAGTTACCTGCTGGCGCCATCTAAAGAGAGCCGATCCCAGTGCTGCATTTGAATCAGCTGATACCGACCTTGATTCCTTGATGATCTTGGGAGCTTTTAAGTTCCTACAATCTTTCTTCCAAATTCTGGTGTAAACATGGACATAACGGGTGGATGACGTCGTGTCCCCCTTAACGAGTAGATCCATTATCCACCGAAATATGATCTAGTGCACTACCAATAGGTTGATAGCGAAAATAGCAAACCAGAGATCGACGACTAGTGAACCTATTCCTTAATGGGAACAAGATTCCAAACACTCACTATGATCGATCTAGATCGAGGTAAAACAGTCAAGTAAAGCAGGATCTAACATCAAAAGGTAGATTTTAGCATGAAAACAAGTAACAGACAATAGATTGAAAGATAAGGATCGAGAAACCACGAATCTAGATCGAGCAATTGGTGATATTATGCCAAACAGTAAACCATCTAGCACGATATCAATAACTAACCTATACCTCGGTTCGTAAGAGATCGATCAGCTGGTGTAGCCTTGCGAACAACGATATAGATCGAAACCTTATACTATGACTTGCAAGAGATCAATCAGCTGATGTAGCCTTACAAGTAATAATATAAGGGGTGATGGATACTCACAAACAAGCCAGAGGTCAATCAGCTAATGCAGCCCTGCTAGCCTGAAGAACTTGCCGAAATCTACTCAACTCCTACTCCTAAGGATGGCATGAGGTCGATAAAAGGTAAAGGTACTATTTTGATTGATGTGATGATGTTCATTACAATAGCCAGGGTTCGATACTTATACCCAAGGCTTAACTATGAGTCTTGGTCGAACAAGACTGATCATGAAATTTGGACAGAGAAACAAAACACCCTAATTTAAGATAACTTGGACTCCAATCTTTCCCTTCTGTGGAGTTCGACATCTTTTCTTCTTCCGATCAATGCCACCTTTACTATCGGAGTCTTCTTAAGATGACGTCGCTATTTGAAGTTCAATCGACTCTGATCATTGTCTTGATCGACCGATTATGCACAGCTCTTTTCAATACATTCTGCATTATGGGGTCTCATGTAATGAACCAAATTCTGGTGTCAACACATACCCCCCAATTTTAGGATAATGATTTTATTCTAAAATTCCCTTTTGTGCCATTTTAGAAGTTACTGGTACGCCTTTATCAAGACTGAGAAAATTGTCTTGGGCCTGCTGATCATGTTCGATCATGTTACTCTTTCTGTCATTCATAGGCTTCACGGGGATGCTATCTCTTCTACCGCTATCCCACACTCCAAGGCTTCATGGGTGCTCGGTCAGTTCATGGGTGTTTGGACTCACTTCCTGATGAGCATAAATATCAGTCCGTCTCCCCCGAAAAATCTTAGGTTTCAACCATGCTCCCTATATCTTTATCCTTTCGAGCGCTTCCAGTTCTGTTGGATCCCCCATGGACCATTGCTATGTCATGGAAGTCCTTTATGTCCAGAAGAATTATTGTGTTTAGGGTGATTATGTTGCCCATTTTAGTGCCTTGTCAAGCAAGGAAATCAGCCGCTGCGGCTAGAAGAATTCTTGTGATATCACCTGAGTCTTCTCACCATCGGTATGAGGCTGTTCCAGTGTTTGCAATGGCTCGAATGTGTGGACACCTTCCCCTTGTTTGCTCTGCCTATGCCAAGAAGCCTACGAAATTAACCGGTGCGCTCTTGATAGGCCTATTTTTGTTTCACCCTGATGCTACTTCCATCTTTTAGCCGATGTGATCTTTGTCTATGCTTTTTGGCTTTACGGGGTTTAGACTCCCTTCAATCCAATGAAGTCTTCTTAGGTTGGTTAGTTGGTTTTAGGTGTAATCCTTTTGCAATAAACCTCCATAATCCGAGGCGCCCATGATTATGGAAAGCTATAAATTTTGAATCTTTTGCGTTTCCTAACTCTTTGCAAACTGTCCCCTTGATCTCCAGAGTGACAATCCATTTCCATCACTGATTCTGATTGCACGTCCCCAAGGAGGTCTATCATCGAGCCTTCTAGGCTATAAATATGGGTCATGGTTGTGGACGAGAAACCAATCTGCTACATCTCAATCCTTCTGTGCCTCCAGCACAAACCGCTTCTTTCATCTTTAGATCCAAAATCATCATCTCTTCATAGAGATGGAGAACGGCAAGTGACCCGCCGACAAGATCCCTGATGAGCTCATGCCGCCACACCAGCGTTCTCTCCTCCAAGAGTAAGGACAAACGTGATCTTATGGTCCTCGAGTGAATTGGTCTAACTTTTCATATTTGTAGAGCCAACTCAAATGGTGGCCTTCTCCCCCGCACAATCATCGGCCCCAATGGTGTGCAGATGGTGGCTCCAATAAACTCCTCCTCGGAACCCTCTGATCCTCATAGGGATGATGTTCATCAACTTCTTCAAGAGAGAGATGAGGCCCGGGCGTGGTATTCCAACGCGGCTCACGATCTTGGATGAATGGATTTTGACCTAAATGCTTTGCAGGATACCCTTACTATCTCAAAGAATAGGGCCAACTCCATCCAAATGAGGCTGGCCGAGGCTAAGGCTAGAATCGTAGGTGAGATCGCTCGCAACAACTCTTATTTTCACAATCTTGATCTCACAAAACTCTAACTATTCTTCCTTTTGAATCCATCAGTCTTGTTAGCGCAACTTGAAAGTCTCCAATTGACCGCGGACTATGCGGCAGGATTTGTCAACGCTAGGGGTGTTGTGCTAGTGGTCCGCTTGCACGATGTTCCGAACCATGTTAGGGAGATTGCTCTTCATGGTGTTCGTCATGGTGCTACTATTGCTCTAGCCATGGCGCAAGTCCACTTTGGACACGAGCTTTGACTTCTTCCCCATGGTTTTCTAGTGACCGATCGTCCTAAAGATCATGAGAGCTTGGTTGGGGACTTCTCCAACACCATGAATTCCATAGCTTTTTCTTCCTCGGCCAGAGACATTGTGAACAAAGTGTTTCTCGGCCCTTAGATTGTAACGGGGAACTTATGAATAAACTCTTCACTTGAAGTGATCCTCCTTGTTTCCTCATGTAAACTAGATTTTGTCTTTATTTTTGCTCTAAAGGCGATGCATGCCGCATCGGCTATTTTTGTTCTAAAGGCAACATCCTCTGATATCGGCTATTCAAGGCTGGTGAAAATACAATCGGCCATTTTTATGCGTCAATCCAAATACTGGGATAATATTTCTTAAAATGTTTCCCATTGAGTGCTCTGTTGAATTCTTTGCCTTCCAATGTCTCATAGAAGTAGGCATTGTCGGGTACGCATCGAGTAATACGATAAGGCCCCTCCCAATTAGGTGACCATTTGCCATATGCGCTGTCTTTGGTCCCAACTGTTAAGATTAGCTTCCAAACCAACTCACCTTCATAGAACTGCTTGGCTCTAACCTTCTTGTCATAATATTTGGCTATCCTCATCTTGTGAGCCTCTATGTTTTCTAGAGCACGAAGCCGATGACAATTCAAATCTTCTAGGTCATCCATCATCATGTCCTTGTAATCACCGGCCGTCAGGTTTTCTTGAAACTCAATATGTCGTGATCCAGCCCTGATCTCCCAAGGAAGAACGACCATATGCCCATAAACAAGCTCGTATGGAGAGCACTTAGTTGACCTGTGGCATGCCATCCGATAGGCCCATAGTGATTCATTCAATGTCAAGTGCCACTTTCTTGGCCAATCGATTATCTTCTTCTTGATTAACTTGATCAATGTTTGGTTGGATGCTTCCGCCTACCCATTGGGTTGAGCATAATAAGGAGAAGAGTTTAATAACTTGAATCCTATATTAGCAACAAAATTCTCAAATTCCTCAGAAATGAACATTGATCCTTGATCGGTAGTGATAGTCTGAGGGTTCCCAAACTGATAAATGATATGCTCTTGGATGAAGTCAATCATGTTTTGGGATGTCACCGTCTTCTGTGGGATCGCTTCAACCCACTTGGAGAAATAATCCGTTGCCACCACTACAAATTTATGACCTTTGCTGGATGGTGGATAAATTCGGCCGATTATGTTGATTCCCCAACCCCTAAACGGCCATGGCTTGATTATAGGATTCATAACAGATGCTGGTGATCTTTGAACATTACCAAATCATTGGCAAACTTGACATCCTTTATAATATTCAAAACAATCTTCCAGCATTGTCGACCATAAATAACCTAATCATCGGATAATCCACTTCATTTTATAAGCCGACTGATGGGCCCTGCAAACTACTTCGTGGACTTCACCCATGAGGACCTTAGCATCTTCCTGACTCCGGCATTTGAGTAATACTCCATCGATTGTCTTATAATATAGTTGCTCACCCAATAGCACATATTTGATCGATTTATACCTGAGCTTCCTAGAGACCTTCTACGATGGATTCTTAAGATAGTCTATTATTTCCTTCCACCAATCATCGGCAACAATCTTGTTGTTAAAGACTTCTTGAATTTGTCGATAACCAGAAGCACTCTGAGCTAGTCGGTTAGCTTCTTGATTCTGAGCTCTTGAGATATGCTTGATGGTGACCATAGGGAACTCGTCGATCAAATCTTGACATTTTTCATGGTAACCTCTCAAGATATCATCTTTGCACTCATACAAGCTAATCAATTGATTAATTACTAACTGAGAATCTCCAAAGATCTCAACTGCATCGGCTTTTACTTCTTGAAGAAGTTGAAGTCCTTTGAGGATAGCTTCATATTCAACTTGATTATTGGTAGTCATTGGCTTGATTGTATATGCAAATTCAAAGCTCGATCCTTGGGGCAAAATAATGACAATGCCAATGCCACCACCCTACTTGCATGATGAGCCATCAAAAAATAAAGTACAAGGCATCGGCTCTGTCCTTTAACTGCTTTCATCAACTCATACCTCAAGTCAAACTCAGATAATGCTAGAATCCACTTTCCTACTCTTCCATTTAGAATTGGCATCGACAACATATGCTTGATCATGTCGGCCTTAGATACCATAGTACACTTGGCCGATATCAAATAATGCCACAATTTGATACAGGAGAAGTATAGGCACAAACATAACTTTTCCATGAGAGAGTACCTCATCTTTGGATCCAAGAGCCTTCTGCTTAGATAGAAAATGACTCATTCTTTTTCTTCAAATTCTTGCATCAAGGCCGACCCAATGGTATGGTTATCAGCTGATATGTACAACTTGAAAGGCTTACCATGCTACGGAGGGACTAGCACTGGCGAAGACTTCATATATTCATTAATTTTATCAAACGCCTTCTGTTGTATGTCGCCCCATTTAAATTCTTGGTGAACTTTTAGCTTCAACAAGGAGGAGAATGACAACATCCTTTCTGATAGATTCGAGATAAATCTCCTAATGAAATTAATTTTGCCGATCAAAGATTGTAGCTAGGTTTTATTTGTTGGTGGGATTGCTTCATCGATAGCTTTCATGCTCTTCTGTCCACCTTCAATTCCCCTTTCATGCACCATGAAACCCAAGAACTCTCCAGCTGATACCCCAAAAGCACATTTGTTTGGGTTCATCTTCAGACCATGCTTCCTTGTGCATTCTAGAGTCTCCCATAGATTAGCTAGGTGTTCTTTATAACTTTTGGATTTGACAACCAAATCATCGATGTAAATCTTAACTATTCTGCCGACCAACTTATGAAAGATGTTGTTTACACCAAAATTTGAAAAGAAGAACGCGAGAACTCAAAGCTTCCAGTATTGTGTCACCAAGAAATTGATTAGATGTGAATCGGTATCAGCTGATTTAGATGCGATGTCAGAATCGACTATTTTATAGATGACGTCAATAGATGGCGTTAATGGGCTATGCTTGAATGGCGTCAGGAAGATGTGTCAAACTCTACAAATAAGGAAAATTAGGGTCCAAGTTATTGTTAAGTAAGGAAGTTTTCTTTTATTCCAAGAATTGTAATGAGTCGTATTTGAGTAGGATTCATATTTAGGTTCTGGGTATAAATATTAGACCTTGGTTATTGTACAAAGACATGAACACATCAATCAAAATTAGTCTTTACTTTTTTGGCTTCACGCCAACCCTTAGGAGTAGGAGTAATGTAGCTTTTTTATGAGTTCTTCAGCAAACAGGACTGCATCGACTGATCGACCTGCAACTTGCTTATGAGCACCGTCACGACTTGTATTGTGCTTGTAAAGCTGCATCAGCTGATTGATCTTTTATGAGCCATAATATAAATTAGTTATCGATCTGTATCGTAGTTTGTAAGGCTTCATCAGCTAATTAATCTCTTACGAATCATAATATAGATCAAAGTTATCGATCTTGTGTTAAATAACTTGTTGTTTCATACAATATCACCAGTTATCAAATCTGCTAAGATTAGTAAGATTTTCCTTGTTGTTTTTGGTTGATTCACCAGTTATCGATCTTGTTATAATTAATGTTTTATTAATTATAACAATCACCTAATTGAGATAGAGATAGATCGGCATCATATCATCTTAATTGGTCGTCCTTTGATCTAGTCATGCTTTAAACCTCATAATTGATGACTTAATTCTGCTAGATCGACTGTTTTATCTCTATTCCAATCAAACATAGTATGCATCCACAGATATGTTTCAATCTTAAATAAACTAACTAGTTAATGAGATCTAATCTAATGACACTACCATAGCTGCATCGATTTGGTTGAATCTCACTGGTAAGATTATAGATTAGTGGTTTTGTTCATGATCAAGATATGTACTCTCTTTGTTTGCTATGCCTGCATCGGCTATTTAGCCGATTGTCTATGCTCTCACACATATAGCATGTTTTTATGAATATGTTGACATATAGATGGTTTTATAGATTCTTTGGCTTTAGTTTGTTATCATTATCATAGCTGCATCGATTCTGTCAAACCTCACTATTGATGATAATAGATTAAATTCAGATTGTTTCTGGATTCATTTATGGTAAATAGTCGATTGTTCGCGTGTTATACTCTTTTCATCAAACTTATCGGCTCAACGTTTTATACTGATCATGTTCTATTTAGCTGATGGTGTTTTCTTATATTTCTTTATTGCTGGATGTCGACTCTATAGTCGATGGTCATATCAATCGGCTATTTGGCCACATATCAGAACTGTTTGGTGCGACACCGACATGTTCCACCTTAAAATACTGATTATTCTCTCCTTGTCAATTGCAGGGTCAAATTGACTGGCACGCCTTTGGTCTCGGCCGTTCTTGTGTTGAAGCTAAGCAGATCTTCGAGTTCACTTCGTCAAGATCATCCAGCTTGTTGTGTATTGATCACATCGCCACATTTTTGTGTCAACACACTTTTTGGCACGCTCGGTGGGACTACAATCGTCATGGTGGTTCACAACAACAAGGACATTCTTATGGTACCTTATGAAGACTTACCTGATGAGGATAAAGAGGTAATTGGTAAGGCTATAGAGGAGTTTCAGAACAAGTGCTTGTTGTCATACACCAAAACACATGACAATAAAGTTCTTCAGAAATATTCACTGCCGAGAGTTTTGCTGCATGGACAGTCAGATACAGACGAAGCTGATGATAGGTGTTTCTTTGTAGAAGCTATCAACAAATCTGTTCATGATGTAATGCCAAATCATAATACAACTTTCTTGAATACATTCCACAATACCATGAAAGAGGTGTTTCATGGATTTCCACTTGATCAGGTTGGACCAGCTTATTACAATATTCCACATCCATCGACTCAAGGGACTAATCAAGCCAGCGCTAGCCATCAAGAAGTAGCACTAGCTAAGAGTGATGATGCCCAGACAATTCAGAATTCATCTAAGCAAATTCAGGGTGCTACTACTAATCAAATACAATATAATCCTGGATCATCAGTGCAGCATGTGCAATAGCCGACAGGGCAAGTTCATAATCATATGGTTAATTTTGGTACATGAGGCCAAATACCGCTGTTGGCTCAAAAAATAGCACCATTTGTTCAAAGGATTCGTAAAGATACATATCATAATGTCTTCAATCAGAGATTTCAAGCAGCAAGTCAGCAAGGGGCCCGACGGATAGATATTCCACAAGGGTATGATTATGGTTCGGATTACAATACCCTCAATATGATTCCAAATCTAGGGTATCAAGGCACTTAGAATTTCAATCCACAGATGGGTCAGCAATTGCCAAGAAATCTGAACTCAAATGCTGATGAATTGTTGCTCAGAGTGACTGAAATGATGAAAAATCAATTCGGTTTAAAACCAAAGGGACAAACTTTTCGTACAAATGTCCATATCCAGAGTGTATGATTTGGTGGCCCTTCCTACAAATTACAGGCTTCCAGAATTTACTAAGTTCACTGATCAAGATAGCACAAGTACAATAGAACATATCAGTCGATATCTTACTCAGTTAGGTGAAGCCTCAATTGAGGAAGCATATCGAGTTCATTTCTTCTCTTTGTCCCTATTAGGACCAGCTTTCACATGGTTTTCATCACTAGCGGTTAATTCTATTGCCAATTAGAGTGATATTGAAAAGAAATTCCATACATATTTCTATATTGGGATAGGGGAAAGAAAGATCATAGATTTGACAAGTATAAAGCAAAGAGCTAATGAATCGGGTGCTGAGTTCCTTCAGAGGTTCCAAGAAACAAGAAACTTATGCTTTTCATTGAATTTGACTGATGATCAGCTAGCTACGTTGGCCATTCAAGGAATGTTGCCAACATGGAGAGAAAAGCTGCTTGGGCAGGAATTTGACAATTTAGGTCAATTGGCTCAACGGGTGGCAGCACTTAATAGCCAATTCCAGAATATGCGCAGAGATACCCCATTCTAGAAAAAGGCTGCAATCGTTGAAGCTTATAATTCATATTTAGTCGATGATGATGATGAAGAAGAGGAAATTGCCATAGCTAAATGGAATTGTGGTAAAAAAGTAGTAATGGTTCCAAATCCTTGGGGAAAAGAAGTTGAAGAAAGTTATGATTTTGATGTAACAAAAGCAGACAGACTTTTTGATTTCTTGCTGGAGAATGGACAGATTAAATTGCCTGCCAATAATGCTATATTACCTCCGATTAGTTGAAGAATAAGAAGTTCTGCAAATATCATAACACTACTTCTCATACTACTAATGATTGTAGAATTTTCTAGCAATATATTTAGAGCGCTATTCAGCAAGGGAAGCTTAAATTTGATACGGCTCGAAAAATGAAGGTTTATGATAATCCTTTCCCAAAGGATCAGAACATGGTTGATGCTAAGTTATTCAAAGGGAAGGCTAAAGTTTTGACATTAGATTAGGCAAGAGAAACTAGAACAGTTGATCCAGAGATGCAAATATCGGCTGATGAATATAGAGAAATTAAAAGGAGTCGCGACCAACAAAAAACCGATATGAGCAGGGAGAAACATCGAGAGATGGTGCGATGAGACCATGTGTTACATCTCGAATTCTATTGAATAAATGACAACGACAGAAGGAGAATGATTATCAGCGTTGGTTAGAAGAGAAGGAATATCAGCGACAACAAGAAAAAGAGTATGAAAGAGAACAAGCTAAGTCACATTGGAATTGCCTTTTCTTCAGACATTGTTGGAATGAAGGTTTGAGATTTTCTACTAGAAATAATTGCCCAGAATGTGGCGAACAATATTGGGAGTTTAGCCAATCTGAAGCCAACCGCTGGTCTATCCATGATTAAATTGAATATCAACATAATGAAGTGGATCAACGCTTAAAAAATAGAAGCATTCATGATCGGCTTGGAAAGCGAGTTGTTGATCAGAACTGGGCCAATTATGAAGAAGATGATGATGAAGAGTATGTTTGGCAGGAAGAACAATGGTGTCCAGGAGGTTTAACAAGAAGTCAGAAGAGAAGAGTACAATGCCTAAGGAGCAGAGAATTAGAACAGGCTCAGAAATCTGGTAAACCGCAAGTATGGTGTGCTAAACAAACAGCCGATAAGGGTCAACCATCGGCTAATATTCAAATGACTTTTCTTTTACCATTTTAATTTAAAGCTCTAGCAGATCAAGAAGTCTATTCAGATTTTGATGAATCAGAGTATGAAGAGATGGCGGCCTAGTTGACATTGATACAACAAGCTATATTTGATAATCCAGTTAAGCATCGACATTTGAAGGCTTTATATGTGAAAGGTTTTGTTGATGGGAAGCCGATGAGTAAAATGTTGGTTGATGGTGGTGCCTCTGTTAATCTGATGCCTTATACTACTTTTCGCAAGCTTGGTAAAGGACCAGAAGATCTGATTGAGACTGACACGATGCTTAAGGATTTTGGCGGTAATGCATCCAAGACCAAGGGGGTAATGAATGTTGAATTGACAATTGGAAGCAAGATTTTGCTCACTACATTCTTTGTCATTGATGAAAAGGGTTCATATAGTTTACTCCTCGGTCGTGATTGGATTCATGTCAATTATTGTGTACCATCGACTATGCATCAATGCTTGATTCAGTGGCATGGAGATAATGTTGAGCTAGTTCATGTTGATGATTCTGTGAGTATAGCAACAGCTGATCTAATGTATTGGGAACTAGAAGATTTTGAGTATTTTTCTAGCAAGCGATGGGAAGGAGGCTTCATTAGAATCAATGATGAAGGCCAACAGCTGATCCGAGCAGTCGGCTTTGAAAGTTTGTTTTAATGGATAATCCAATAGATGGTACAGATGCTAAACTAGGACATGGCTTTACGTTGGTCGATGATCTAGAATAAATAGATATTGGTCTTGGAGATAGGCCTAGGCCGATGTATGTAAGTGCTAAATTGGATCCTTAGTATAAACAAGAATTGATAGATTTGTTAAAGGAATTTAAAGATTGTTTTTCTTGGAAATATTATGAAATGCCTAGCTTAGATCGATCAATTGTGGAACATCAGTTGCCAATCAAACCTGGATATCAGCCATTTAAACATGCTCCAAGGAGATTTAATCTAAATGTTCTTGATGATATTAAGGAGACTGAAAACTACTAGAAGTAAAATTTATCCGACCATGCCGATATGCAGAGTGGATATCGAGTGTAGTTCCTGTGTATAAGAAAAATGGGAAGTTGAGAGTCAATATTGATTTTAGAGATTTGAACAAGGCTACACCGATAGATGGTTATTCAATGCCAATAGCTGATATGTTGGTAGATGCAGCAGCTAGGCACAAGGTAATTAGTTTTATGGATGGCAATGTAGGTTATAATCAAATTTTTATGGTTGAAGAAGACATAGCAAAAACAGCCTTAGGTGCCCCAACGCAATCGGCTTATTTGATTGGGTTGTGATGACTTTTGGATTGAAGAATGTTGGTGTAACTTATCAGAGGGCAATGAATTATATTTTTCATAAGTTGATCAGCATTATTGTTGAAATCTATATTGATGATGTGGTGGTAAAATCCAAAGGGTACAAAGAACATCTGGCTGATTTGTGGGAGACTTTGGAGTGCACAAGAAAACATAGTTTAAAGATGAATCCTAATAAATGTGCCTTTGGAGTGTTAGCTGAACAATTTTAGGGTTTTATGGTTCATGAGAGAGGTATTAAGATTGGTCAAAAAAGTATGAAAGCAATTGATGAGGCAGTACCTCCAACTAATAAAATAGAATTACAATCTCTGCTTGGTAAGATTAATTTTATCAGAAGGTTTATT
Source organism: Miscanthus floridulus (assembly GCF_019320115.1). Lineage (NCBI taxonomy): Eukaryota > Viridiplantae > Streptophyta > Magnoliopsida > Poales > Poaceae > Miscanthus > Miscanthus floridulus. The sequence goes on from NC_089594.1 coordinate 69,664,938, forward strand.
TCAAATATGTTAGAAAGGATTCTGCCATTTTCTCCTTTGTTGAAGTTGAAAAATGATCAAGAATTTAAATGGGGTGACATACAATGAAAGGCATTTGAGGAAATAAAAGAATACATGCAGTATCCACATATGCTGGTTACTCCTTAGTAAGGTAAACCTTCTAAGTTGTATGTGTCGGCTGATAGCCAAATGATTGGATCAGCCTTGATGCAAGAGTTTGAAGGAAAGGAAAGAGTTGTTTTCTATTTGAGCAGAAGACTTTCAGATACAGAGACAAGATATTCTCCTATTAAAAAGTTATGCTTATGCTTATGCTTATATTTCTCCTGCACTAAACTAAGACATTGTTTATTATCGGCTGAGTGTACAGTTATGTCTAAAGCCAATGTGATCAAACACATGTTATCAATGCTGATATTCAATGGGAGAATGAGAAAGTGGATTCTTGTATTATCAGAATTTGACTTGAGGTATGAATCGGCTAAAGCAGTCAAAGGGCAAGTGATGGCTGATTTTATTACTCAACACCATAAACCAAGCGTCGGCTATGTGGAACCGATGCCTTGGACAATGTTCTTTGATGGATCATCATGCAAGCAAAGGTGGTGGCATTGATATTGTTATTATTTTGCCTCAGGGGGCTTGTTTTGAGTTTGCCTTTCAAACCAAACCAATGACCACCAATAATCAAGCAGAATATAAAGCTATTCTTAATGGACTTCAACTTCTTTAAGAAGTAAAGGCCAAGTCAATTGAAATATTTGGAGATTCACAGCTATTTATTAATCAGTTGATCGACCTATATGAATGTAAAGATGACATTCTGAAGGGATACTATGATGAATGTCAAAAGTTACTCGAGGAGTTTCCCCTTACTTCTCTTCAGCATATTCCAAGAGCACAGAATTAAGAGGCCAATCGGTTAGCTCAGAATGCATCAGGCTATCGAGTGTTCCAAGAAATCTTAAGTAGTGAGACCTTGGCTAATGATTGGATAGTTGAGATAGTCGACTACCTCAAGAATCCATAATAGAAGGTTACTAGAAAACTAAGATATAAATCGACAAAGTATGTCTTGTTAAATGATCAGTTGTATTACAAAATAGTCAATGGAGTTTTTCTTAAATGTTTAAGTCAAGAAGAAGCAAAAGTGTTGATGGGTGAAGTACATGAAGGAATATGCGGGGCTCATCAATCGGCTTATAAAATGAAATGGATTATTCGAAGGTCTAGATATTTCTGGCCAACAATATTAGAAGATTGTTTTGAATATTACAAGGGGTGTCAGGATTGTCAGCGTTTTGGTAATGTTCAAAAATCGTCTGCATCAGCTATGAATCCAATAATTAAGCCATGGCTATTTTGAGGCTGGGGAATTGATTTAATTGACCAGATTTTTCCACCTTCAAGTAGAGGGCACAAGTTTATATTGGTAGCAACATATTATTTTACCAAGTGGGTTGAGACAATTCCTTTGAAAACAGTAACTTCAAAGAATATGGTTGATTTTGTCAGGGAGCATATTGTTTATCTTTTGGAACTCCTCAAACCATTACTACTAATCAAGGGACAATGTTCACATCAGAAGAATTTAGAGATTTTGCTGCCAGTATGGGAATTAAATTAGTAAATTCTTCTCCTTATTATGCTCAAGCTAATGGTCAGGCAGAGGCATCCAATCAAATTTTGATTAAGCTGATTAAGAAGAAAATTGAAGAGCAGCCAAGGAAGTGGTACCTGACACTTAATGAAGCATTGTGGGCATATAGGATGGCTTGCCATGGATCGATTAAATCATCACCTTATGAGTTAGTATATGGGCATAATGTAGTTCTTCCTTGGGAGATTCAGACTGGGTCAAGATGTGTTACATTGCAAAATGATTTGACAGCCGAAGTCTATAAATACCTTATGATGATTTGGAGGACTTAAGTTATCATCGGCGGCATGCTCTTGAAAATATTGAGGCCAATCAATTAAGGGTTGCAAGGCATTATAATAAAAAGGTCAAGAACAAACAGTTTTATGAAGGAGAGTTAGTTTGGAAAGTCAAATTATCGATTGGACCTCAAGACAGCAGATTTGGCAAATGGTCGCCTAATTGGGAAGGTCCTTATCCGATTAAACGTTGTGCGCTTGGCAATACTTATATTTTGGAAACGCTAGAAGGGGAAGAGGAGTTTGATAGAGCGATCAATGGAAAATTTCTAAAGAAGCATTATCCTAGTGTTTGGATTAATACTTGATAACCGATTTGTTTAGTCATCGGCTCTAATAGCCAGTACCAAGAGGGTATCACCTTTAGTGCAAAAAATTAACCCAAAGGGGTGAAAGCCGATATGATATGTATCGCCTATAGAGCAAAAACAGACACAAAGACAATCATGATTCATATTATGGCAGTTTTAGAGATGAATTCATAAGAAAAAGGCAAAACCTTTATTCATTCATCGTTTGCTCCTAGTACAAACTAATTGAACACCTTGTTCAGAACATCCTAGGCTGGTGTGATGTCCACAATGGCCACCGCGGTGTCGTCGAAGTCCTCAATTAGCTCCTCGTGCATGTTGGGATCATCGACCATTGGGAAGCCTGGCTCCATGCTACGGAGGTCATGCCTGGTCTAGACTTGCGCTGTGGCTAGAGCCACTACCACGCCGCGATGAATGGCATGAAGGGCGATCTCCTAGGTGCGCACCAGGATGTCATGCAGGCAATTGATGAGTAGGGGACCCCAGGCATTGACGGCCACCGTAGCCACATTTGCCGCCAGTTGGAGGTTTTCCAACTGCACCGCCAGGGCTAGCAATCAAAGATGCAAGAAGATTGTCAAGAGAGGGGCAATAAAGATAAGAATGAGGGTTTTCTTGGAACTAGGTTTACCCACCACCATGGCGTCAGACTCAGCCAACCTCGCCAGAGCAGCATTGGCTTCCTCCTCTACAGCGAGAAGGGCTATCTGGGAGGCCTCAAGGCAGATCTCATGCTGACCGTTTTCTCGAGTTGCCTTGTAATAATGGTCCTTGGTAGCCCTCCACTCTCGGAGGAAGCGCCGGGTGTTGTCGCCGGTGTACGAGTCAGAGGAGTCCGATGATGAGTCTGGCGTGGGGGCAGCGGCATGTGCAGCATTGGAGGGCTCGCTAGCCCTGGGAGGAAGAGGATGGAGTCTATCATTCAAGATGAACCTATAAACAAGTTAGAAGACGATTCGTTGTTATGAATAGAAGGCATTCGATCTTACCTCATGCGGTGAAGGCGCTGGCTCATCGGCATGTTCTCCTCTGGGACCTCCTCCACCGTGCGCTTGCCGCGGTTGTCTTCATCGGCCATGGGTTTTAGTTTGGATCTTGAGATGAGAAGAAGAAGAAACCTCTATAGGGTTCTTGAAGGTAGATGTGTTTGAGGCCGAGGCCCTTAGCTGGTATTTATAGCCACGAAGGCAAGATGATAGATATCTTGGAACATGTGAAAGCAACCCCAATTAATGGAAGGGGAAGCGCCGCTTCGCTAATAACGAGGGGAACACGGCGTTGATGGCTGAGAAGGAATTTGAAGGGTTTTTTGCAATAAGGGCCATTTTCAGGTTCAGTTAAGTTAGAGTAAAGTCAGAATCAGGAATTGGCTAATTTAAATCAGCTATTCTAACCAAACCAAGAAGTACAGTAGACCAACAGGAAGAGTACAATTATCATCAGGTTTACGCAGAATATATACTACAGATGCTAGAACATAAATTACAAGTTAAGATCATCATGAATTGCTCTTAATGCTTTCAGCCGAATAGCATCAAATTCTACAATTTGTTTTTTGTCTTCTTTGGCTGATCCAGTAATGCTCTCAAGACTGCTACGAATAGCTTTGCCTTCTTTAACCTTGGTTAGCATCTCTTGTTTCTTCTGTTTGATGGCATTGGGGATCTGAGTCAAGTTAGACTAATGATGATCAATGATGACTTTTACACTTTCCAGTTCTTGTACGAGCTCAGCATTCCTAATCCTTAGTTGATTCAGTTCTGGTTCAATTTTGGAAGAAGGAAAGCTCAGATTCCTGAGATTGGGTCTTACAATCTTATGCATGTACAGATTCAACCATAATTGTATCAACCACCAAGGGCCACTGATGGTATGCACTAGTTCATTTTTTAGCAATTGGGCAGTTACTTGGTGCCTCAGATGATAAGCAAATCTCAGCAAATATTTTCCAAGGGGGATTTCATTAACGGCTGCTAGACGTTCTACCATATATTTATGATTATAAGTTGGTCCACAAGATGACCCACAAAATATGAATTTTTCTAGCCACATGTTCAAGAAAGCTACATGTTCTCTATCATCAACAGTTGATCCATCCCCAATATGATTCAAAATATAACTTGCCTATCCTATGCAGTCTAATATTTTGGCTAATTTCTTGGACCCAACACTTAAGAAGTCATAGGGTTGCATTGATCCTAATATTTTAAGGCAGGTCAACATGTAAATATCGGCCAGAGGTAACGGTCATTGGACCGTGACAAAAAACAAAAGCATTCAAAGTGTTGGACCAAAAGTACGATGCAGAGATCAGAAATGAATCATTTCTCTCCATTCCAAACAGTGAGAGTGTCAAGCATTGGTTTAAATCATAAACTTCTCAATCTCTAGATTTCTTTTCTAATACCCTACAGAACCAATCTCACCATCCCTTAGGCATTTTGGGCCAGTTTCTAAAAGGAGTTTTGGTGTTCCAGGAAGATAAATCTATTATAGATTGTTTGAAGGGATTTCGATTGGTTTCTTGGTTGATAAAATCAGACGGATCAGGATCGCCCATATGTCCAAGATAATAGGCATTAGGAATGATAGCTGATGGAATCAAAATTTCGTACCTCATTTCATAGAAACCAGATGGGATGAATTTGAGAAGAAAGAAAAATATAGAGTAGCGGCTAATACTTAAAAGATAGAAATCTGAAGACATACCTCAAGAACGTGGTCGCTGGTCGCCATTGCAGCTGAAATGGATCTGAATCGAAGGAAGGTTGTAGAAAGATGGCTTGAACAACAGTTGTGCAGAGCAGAAGATTTGCTAGGATTAAGGCTTTGGTGGTGGCGGCTTTGACTGTTGAAGCTTGCGCAAGAGAAAAGGGGAAAGTAAGCAGGCCGAGCAAGTTGGAAAATGATACTATTGGGGTATTATATAGAATTTGAACCGAGAAATCAGGAGTCACGCATATACTTCGGAATGAGCAGTTGCAGCACGATGAGCAGATGAATAGAAATTTTGGAATAAAATATTTTTTATCCCAAAATTAGGGGGCATGTGTTTACACAAAAATTTAGAAAGAAGAGCGTGAGAACTTGAAGCTTCTAGTATTGTGTCATCAAGGAATTGATTAGATGTGAATCGGTATCAGCTGATTTAGATGCGATGTCAGAATCGACTATTTTATAGATGACATCAGCAGACGACATCAATGGGCTAAGCTTAAACGACGTCAGGAAGATGTGTCGGACTCTACAAATAAGTAAAATTAGGGTCCAAGTTATTATTAAGTTAGAAAGTTTTCTTTTATTCTAAGAATTGTAATGAGTCATATTTGAGTAGGATTCATATTTAGGTTCCGGATATAAATATTAGACCCTGGCTATTGTACAAAGACACAAACACATCAATAAAAATTAGTCTTTACTTTTTCAGCTTCACGCCAACCCTTAGGAGTAGGAGTAATGTAGCTTCCTTCAACAAATAGGGCTGCATCGACTGATCGACCTCCAGCTTGCTTGTGAGTACCGTCATGACTTGTATTGTGCTTGTAAAGCTGCATCAGCTAATTGATCTTTTATGAGCCATAATATAAGTTAGTTATCGATCTGTATCATAGTTTATAAGGCTGCATCAGCTAATTAATCTCTTACGAATCATAATATAGATCAAAGTTATCGATCTTGTGTTAAATAACTTGTTGTTTAATACAATATCACCAGTTATCGAATCTGCTAAGATTAGTAAGATTTTCCTTACTGTTTTTGGTTGATTCACTAGTTATCAATTTTGTTATAATTAATGTTTTATTAGTTATAACAAATCACCTGATTGAGATAGAGATATATCGGCATCATATCATCTTAATTGGTCGTCCATTGATCTGGTCACGCTTTAAATCTCATAATTGATGACTTAATTTCGCTAGATTGGCTGTTTTATCTCTATTCCAATCAAACATAGTATGCATCCAAAGACATGTTTCAATCTTGAATAAACTCACTAGTTAATGAGATCTAATATAATAACACTACCATAGCTGCATGGATCCGGTCGAACCTCACTGGTAAGACTTTAGATTCAAAATTATTGATTAGTGGTTTTGTTCATGATCGAGATATGTACTCTGTTTGTTTGCTATGCCTGTATCTGTAGCAAACGGTTTTAAGAACAAAATTAGATACACACCATATGTGACCCCAGAAAGTCAAATCTCACATATAGCTACAAATAAGGGTAATATCAATAGACAATGCTCAATATATAACGTACATAGTATAAAGAATATAACCTTAGATAGCAAATAGCAGAAAGACAACTCCGATCTTTGGGTAAAGACTCCAATTCCACAGGGGCAACTGACTGGTTGATCACACGCCTAACTTCTTCAAACTCTAGCAATTTGGTACCCATCTAGGATTTTTGTTCAAATAATTGAAAAATAAAGCAAGCATAAGTACATGTCGTACTCAACAAATATAACATGAGGTTCATGAGGCTCAAAAGGTTTACACTGATTCAACTGTGATTAGCTTTTAATTGTCACTATTTTTGCATAGGAGTAGCAACAAGTATATCACAAGCCCATATAAACACATGATCAGGTAGACATGAATAATGAATAGCATAAACAGTAATCATTAGTGAGCATCTTCATCATCAGTATCGTCCATGTTCATCATCATTAACCATTAATGATCATCTATTTCGTAAGGGTTCCAAGGCCGCTCGTGATCGTGAGCATGGCTGATATACCAGTTTTACACTCTATAGAGGTTGTACACTTTCACTATAAGTCGTGATTTACAATTTTGCCCGAGGTAGCTAGCCTCTTGACCCACAACCTAGGAAAGTCGGTAGGGTTTACTATGAAGCCTTTCAAAGGTTCGTCTAACAAGTTAGGGATGCTAAGGTTTCCCCATCAATAAGCATGAACCCCCTCCAAGGAGTGACTAACAAAATACCAAGAAACCAAGGCGCACCCTCTTGGCAGGCCGAGATCATACCTGTCGGAGCCCCTCTTGCGCCATAAAGGTAACCACTAACAAGCTAGAAAAGGTCCTCATACTGAGCTAAGCCAGAGCCATGTAGCCCTCACAGTTGTATTGTAAGTCCCGGATGATCACTTATAGATAAGTCCTTAGGGAGAGGAATCTAGAGCACCATAAAAATAGCCCAATGCTCTAGCCCCCTTGTTCCATGTTGCTAAAAACATCTTTTAGTGTTTATTGCATATACCATTAGTCAAGTTACAAGATCATGGCTTTAGTTGAGCACTAGCATCATACTACCCAATGCAATACCCCATAGGTATCAAGGAACAAAGTACATAGTACTAGGAAATCCTTAGTGGTAATCAAGGTAGACACATGCAGCATGAATTACATGATTAAAGGTGTATAGGACAACAAGGAAGATCCCATGTTATACTTGCCTTAAACTCTGATCCTTCTTCTAGTCCAAAGCTTCCAAGGAACTCCTTGATCAACATGTAAAGCTCACCGACTGGACAGGATCATAAAGCACCACACAAACATCCATGCAATCATACATGAAGCAAATAGTAGAACTAAATTAGAATAGTACACCAAACATATGAAACAATAAGTAAAAGGTTTTAAAGATGTTCTACACGTTGCTACGAACACATAGACACGAAAAGCACTCTAATCGGAGCTATAGCGAAGAAGTTATGAATTAAATAAGATTTCCTTTAATAAAATAATAGATTAAATCTAACCTTGAATTTCAAAAGTTGAAAATATATTTAATGGTAGTATAAACATGTAGATTATGCAATTATGAATCTAACGCAACTTGAACGAATCAATTCGGAGTTAAAATGGAGAAGTTATGGCCTAAAGAAAACTAGTGGCAAAACTGTAAATAGCTGAAAACGTATTTTGAATCTACTAGAAAGAAACTACGCTTCCAGAATAGGAAAACGTATTCTAGAAGTATGCCACGGACTGCGGATACTATTTTATCAAAAGGCGGGGGCTCTTTAACAAAATTGCAGGGACGGCGGGTTAGATTTTAAAATCTTGCGGGGGCTCTTTTGCAAAAGGGGATATGCGAAGGGGTATCGGTCTCTGGTGGTTGTTGGATCAGAATTGGACGACTGAGATAGAAGAGAGGGAGATGGGGTCGCTGGAGCAGCGCTCTTGTGGCGGCGCCATTGACGGCGACGAGCGGCGCCCTAGAAACACAGCCTACGGGCCTTGGTTCGAAGCGAGAAAAACACCGGGAGGTAGAGGAAGGAACGGCGAGCTCGGCTAGGTAACTTACCAAGGCGTGGAGCGACGGAGGGCGGCACGGTGCATGGCGAAGTGGGCAGTGATGGTGGTGGTGCTAGGGTTTGCGTGGCGCGGCGTCTCGATGAGACGGATGTGGCTCAAGAACTCAGGATAGGAGGCGGCTCGGTAGGTGGCTGCTATTTAAGAGAGTAGGTGGCTTGGGAGCTACAACAAGGAGGAGGCAGGGCGGATGTGGATTCTGTACCGACGATAGAGTCTGATGTAGTCACAAGGAAGAAGATGATGCCGACTGACCGGTGGGCTAGGCACATCAGCGGGAGAGAGGGTAGGGACCGGTTGTCAGCCAAACTGAGAGAGAGGGGCGCGTCATCCGCACATAGCTGGGCAGTGGGCGCGCTGGGCCTGTGGGCCTCGGTAGGGAGAGAAAGTGGTGCTGGGCCGCTATGGAGAGGAAAGCTGAAACGGGCCACATGGGTGGAAAAAGTCTAAGCGGGCCAGAAAGTCAGGACGGGAGAGGGAGGAAAAAGAAATTCCTTTTTTATTTTCTTAAACATATTTTCAAATCCAAATACAATTCAAATTTAAATCCTTTTGAAATTTTGATCAAACCCAATCATCACAAATAACTATGCAGCAGCATGTATGCATAAACATGCATCTAGACCTTATAGTTGATTTTAATCTAATAAAGTTATTATTTTTTCTAAGTTTCATGAGCACAAAAAATACCAAAATAAATCATTTTAATCCTATTTTCAAAAGTACAAATTTTAGGGTGTTACAGCATTGGCTATTTTAGCCGATTGCCTATGCTCTCACACATATAGCAAGTTTTCATGAATCTGTTGACATATAGATGGTTTTATAGATTCTTTGGCTTTAATTTGTTATCATTATCATAGCTGCATCGATCCTGTCGAACCTCACTGTTGATGATAATAGATTAGATTCATATTGTTTATGGATTCATTTATGTTAAACAGTCGATTGTTCGCGTGTTATACTCTTTTCATCAAACTTGTCGGCTCAACGTTTTATACTGATTATGTTATATTTAGCCAATAGTGTTTTCTTATATTGCTTTATTGCTGGATGTTGATTCTGTAGTCGATGGCCATATCAATCGACTATTTGGCCATATATTGGAACTGTCTGGTGCAACACCGATATTTTCACCTTAAACTACTGATTATTCTCTCCTTGTCAATTACAGGGTCAAATTGACTGGCATGCCTTTGGTCCCAAAATCGACTGTTCTTGTGTTGAAGCTGAGCAGATCTTTGGGTTCACTCTATCAAGATCATCCGACTTGTTGTGTGTTGATCATATCGTCACATTTTTGTGTCAACATATATAATTCTTGGCTCGCTGATAAGTTGCACCGACATTCTTCAAACCAAAAGTCATGACTACCCACTCATACAAACCAATAGCTCAAGGGCATCTAAATGTAGTCTTAGGAACATCTTCTTTGGCCATAAAATTTTGATTATAGCCTGCATTGCCATCCATAAACCTAATAACTTTATGCCTTGATGCTACGTCTATGAAAAGATCAACTATCGGCATTGGTAACCGTCCATTGGCGTGGCTTTGTTCAAGTCCCTAAAGTCAATGCAAACTCTCATTTTGCCATTCTTCTTGAGTACGGGGACTATATTCGAAATCCAATCAGCATATCTACACTGCCGAATAAACTTGGCCTCATATAACCTTGTAATTTCTTTCTTAATATCTTCAAGTAATTTAGGTTCAAATCTTCTTGGGGCATGTTTAAACAGTCGATATCCATCTTTAATAGGTAGCCGATGTTCTACAATCGATCGACTAAGACCGGGCATCTCGTAATACTCCCAAGCAAAACAATCTCGATATTCCTTTAAAAGATTTACTAATTCTTGCTTATACTCAGGATGTAATTTAGCACTTATATACGTTGGCCTAGGCCTATCGCCAGGTCCAATATCAACTTCTAGTAAATCGGCCGACGTAAACCCCTGTCCTAATTTTCCTTCAGTATCATCAATCGAGGAATCCATTAAGACAATTTCACTATGGAGGCGCTTGTGTCTCCTTTGCTCATATCTTGAGGGGTTCTCAAGCTCTGCAGGTTGAGCAAACACCAAATTAATATCAGTCGATGGCTTACCCTTGTCGACTGTTTGCTTGATATGCCATGTCCTGGATCTGACAGATTTCTGAGCTTTCTAACTCTCTGTTCCTCAAGCGTTGAACTCTTCTTTTCTGGCTCCTTGTCAGACCTCCTAGGCACCATTGGCCTTCTTGCCAAACATGCACTTTCTCTTCATCATGATCAGCCAAATCTTGATCATGCATACATTTGCCTAGCCGATCATGAACTCCTTTATTTTTTATGCGCCGATCCATGCCGTTAGATTGATAACTCAAATGTTCATGGATGGACCAACGGTTGGCTTGAGATTGTCTGAACTCTGCATATTGATTACTACACTTCGGGCAGTTATGTCTTGTAGGCAATTTCAAACCTCCATTCCAGCAGTGTCTGAAGAAAGGATAGCTCCAATGTAGCTTAGCTTGCTCTCTCTCATACCTTTCTTCCTCGCACCAACGCTCATATTCTTCTTCTTTAAGTTGGTGTTGGTAGTCCTTCTCCTTCTATTGTTGCCACTTGTTCAACAAGATCCTAGATGTCACTCGAGGATGCATAGCACCAACTCTAGAGGTTTCACCTTGATCATATCAGCTCTTTTGTTGATTATGTTGTTGTTTGTACTCATTAGCCGATATCAGGACCTTGGGGTCAACTGACCCATCTTCTTTGGCTTTAATCGATGTTAGCACCTTAGTCTTCCCTTAGGCAGCTGGAATTCCACCATATTCACCCCTGGAAAGGGATGTCTATCTATACCCATCGCTGGCTTCTTGGTTGATTCAAACTTAATCTTTCCCTGCTTAATGGCTCTCGGGATGTGCTGCCTGAAGACTCTGCACTCATTGGTATTGTGAGAAGTAACATTATGGAATTTGCAATACCTCTTCCCTTTGAGTTCTCTAGCTAAAGGGATCACATGGTTTGGAGGTAACTTCAACTGCTTCTTCTCAAGTAGCAGATCGAAGATCCTATCGACCTTCTTGATGTCAAAATCAAAGGCACTCTCAGATTCCTTTATCTAAGGACAAGATACAGTGGCCTTGCCCTATGTCCATTCAGCATCTGTGACTCTTGGGTCTTCATCATCATCAGAGTCTGCATCGTAGAGACCGACTATGGCAGCAACACCCTTTAGATATTTCTCTCTTCGTAGACATTCTCTAGACCAAGTGAGATATATTCTCAAACTCCTGGCCTTCAAATTTCTCTCTTATTGCTGACAACATCCCTTGAAGGGCCAAATCAGCTAATTGGCCATCAGACAGATTTAATGAGTAACAGTGGCTCTTCACTTCTCTAAATCTCTAGATGAATTCAGAGCCTAACTCATTGTTTTTCTGCCTCATGCTTGTCAAATCTGAAATCTTCTTTTCCTCTGTCCCACTATAGAAATATGCATGAAACTTCTGTTCTAGATCGGTCCATCCAGTGATCGAGTTTGGTTCGAGCGATGAAAACCAACTAAAAGCCAGTCCAGACAAAGGCAGAGGGAAGAATCACACTCTATGTGCCTCCTCAACAGATGCTTCTCCAAGTTGAATGAGATACCGACTCATGTGTTCCATGCTGGTCATATCTTCAACTCCAGTGATCTTGGAGAAGTCAGAAACTCTGTAGCATGGAGGGAGCTGCACAATATCATACCAAGCTTGGTATGGACGTTGATAAGTGCCAACCTGATTCTTAGGCTTTAGACCAAACTGGCTCTGCATCAAAGTGGTTATTCTACTAATCAGTTCATTAGCATCCATACCAACAATCTACTATCTCGGCTGGCCTTGAACCTAAACTTGAGAGACCTATGCTTGAAGCTACTGACCTTGAGCCTAAGACTGTTGTCCTTGAACTTGAGATTGTTGCACCTGGGTTTGGACATGCTGAACATTGTAACTGTAGGGATTCCGATACCTAGTATGTGGTGCAAGCTCATATGTGCTGGCGTCGGACACATGATGATACCCCTCTAGATAGTTGATCTGAGCATTGTGAGTTGCATACCCTTGTAACCCCGACTACTGTAATAAGCTGGGTCGATGTCTTTAGTGATTCGTGACACCGATGGAGCAATTTTATAGGCCAACTAAGGCGTTTGATAGGAAGTACTAAATCTGCCTTGAGCCGGCCATTGCATAACCTGTTGAGTGTAACAGAACCGCCAAATTTATACAAGATCAAGTACGGCTGTCCCCGCTAACACGTTGACACGCACATACTTTCGCTCATATAAACCCGGTAGTCCGCCGAGTGTCCCGAAAGACCTCGGTAAATCAACATCACAACCAAGATCGCGTGATTAAGCAAATACACATCACATACACAGGGTTGCAGTGGAAAATAATATTACAAATGGATTCACAAATAATAGTACAAGTTTGGGTTTCAAAACCGCTTAGTGAAAACAACATAGCTTTCAAATGATTACATTAATATAAGTTCCAAATATATTGCTAGCATAAGTGACATCATCCGACAAAAGCATAGAGATGAGAAGTAAGTATAGAATCACCGAGCCCACCAGCGGTTATCTACCATCTTCAACAGGCCGAGAACTTCACCTGCAACATGGTGGGATAAACCCTGAGTACTCGAATGTACTCAGCCAGACTTACCCGTCGTAAACCAGAAATAAAGTGACACCAAGGATTATGCAAGGCTTTATTTGATGGAGCTGAGCTGACAACCTTTTTGCATAAAAGCTTGAGTAATCATTAGCATTATCCGCCTATACTAGCAGTGACTTTTAGCCATTACCTACCATCTATATTAGCACCTGTACTAATCAATCACTTAATTAAGTTGCAAACAATAATAACCATATCAGGTAATTCATGGCTCATTATCATAGTCATCATCATCATCATTTAACCATATCATTAAACTTAGTGAGTCTACGTTGCCGCTGCTCAGTCAAGTTCTCACTATCCGGGAGAGACGGCGATTCGAATCGATTCCTATCCAGCTGGAGGGGTATTCCTAACACTCACCCAATCCACCTGATCAAGGGTTTCCTCGGGTCACCTTTGGTACATCTCAGGAATCGCGGCTCTGAGCAGCGCCGCACCCTCAGGGAGTCCACTCTACCAGGTGGTCAATCTCACCTTGGACTTACGCCAATAGCTCCCCGCACATCCTTACTACCGCCAGGGTGCGCACTTTCACTTCTCGGTCTTCTGGCCTGAGTTGAGCTACTCGACTTCGCGGTCGGAACGAGTTATACGGCCAACTAAGTGATAGGCATGTGTTCAACATGACATGAGGACGTACAGTAAATTGGTCCTTAAATGACACAGACGGGGATAGATTCACACCCAAGACCTCCATGCCTTGTTGCTGCACTACCATCATCCCGTCCGGTCTCTTTTCATTATTAACACATGGTTCTTTTCCATGATAGCAATTATAGCCAACCATGATCGGAGCTCATCCTACATCTCGCAGGTGACAGGAAATCACCCGACTTCTACCGGTCTAAGCATAGCTAAGCATCATTCGATCCTACACTTAATTAGGGTTCATAGGATTTTATCTGGACAAGGTAAGGATATAATGCAACAATTGGTTCCAACCAGTTCCTATACTTAATGCATCATCAACAATAAAAGATACTCAAGATCTTTGTAAAAACATTGGAGGCTTAGAATGCTCCGGGGCTTGCCTGGGATCCCACACTGAGTCAGTGTTAGTTAGACGACACTCGCTAAGTGAGCATCTCCCGTCCTAGCACTTGTCCAGTCCTTCCACCTTCGGGATAGGTCCATCAAACGCCGTCTTCGGGTTTGGCTCCAACATCTCATCCTTCATGTGGTGCATCTAGCGTACCTAGATGAGATGCAATATGCAAGTGCATAAATATGAAGAATAGTACCATGAGACGCATCACAAAATAGCAAGCAAGGCAAGCATAGTTTACACTAACACACTTAAGTACTTTGCGATGCTTAACTTAAACATCACACAATCTATCATGCTAAGATGGCAAAGAAGACGACAACACCAAGCATGACACAAGTTTCCCAATATCTTAGGTGCTCTAACTCAGTCATCATTCAAGGCATAAGTCACACTTAATAATATACAAGCAAACACTATAATTGGAATCTGCCAATTTCTGGACATGCAAACAGCAGCTACAAGGTTTAGCTATAACTGGAGTTATACAAATTCAAATGACTTGCAAGAAGACATTTTGGAAAGCTTATGAAATTATATACATTTCATCTATAACCATCATAGCATGATTCACAAGTTAAGTAGATCAAAATTATACCTTTACAGAAACTGGTCTAAACAAGATAGAGAGCAATCAATTGTATAACCCAACTTTAAACAACTGTAACTCTTAAACTACTTGGACAAATGGCACCAAATTTTAACAGCAGCTAGATACATGAATTATCTACAACTTTTGTATAAACAAGTTTCACAACAAAGCACATTATCATGAAGAACTTTGCTAAGTTCCCAGATCTGTCCATAAACCACATCGGCAAGAAA
This sequence comes from Miscanthus floridulus, assembly GCF_019320115.1. Taxonomy (NCBI): domain Eukaryota; kingdom Viridiplantae; phylum Streptophyta; class Magnoliopsida; order Poales; family Poaceae; genus Miscanthus; species Miscanthus floridulus. The sequence goes on from NC_089594.1 coordinate 69,680,067, forward strand.
ATAATTATTAACTTATGTTGCAAATTCATAATTGGGCAAAACCAACTTTACCAACATTTCACACATGACTAAATAACATCAGAACACCTAGTGTCCATGACTAAATAAATTCTTTTAATGCATTTCTTAATTTATTTTAGATAACAAGGTGACTTAATGAACATATACCAAAAGTATATAATAAATTGTACAAAAATTACAGTGGCTCACATATCCTCTCAATAGTCTACTGTACCAATTTCACTCCATTTGAATATGTATAGCAACCTCTATGAAAAAGACAAGTCGCTAAAGCAAGAAATCATGTGAGAGCAAGATAAACCAATAACTCACTCATACTTCATCCAATACTCATGAAATTTTTACCACACATCAACTATCACATGAGTAGCATGCCACAAAAATTTCACTTCAATTGGAGCCCTAGATCTACAGTTATGAAAAAGACAAATACCACTAGCATTACAAACCTAGCTGCATAAATATATTTTTACAGCTAAAACTTTAAAGTAAAACATGTAATATTATAGATCTAGTGCATAGAGAATTTCACAAGTATTCCAAAAAGTCTACATTTACTATTTTACGAAATTTCTACGATTTACTATGAATTTCCAAAGTTCCTGCAAAATAATTACAAACCAGTCCTTACGGCACTATTCCCATGAGTCACTGACTTCGCAGTTAGGCCCCTTTACTTTGTCAAATTCAAGCACGGGGTCCCTGACGTAGATTTGCACAGGGAGGACGCCGGGGTCTCGCTGCTCCGGCCGGAGGAGGCCATGCCGTCGGCGGCTGAGGGGCGGGGGAGCACCAGGGGGCCCTTGCGCACCCGCGGGGCTGCTCGGCTTAGCCCGAGGTGGCCCACGGCGGCTTGGCCACGCGCGAGCGCCGGCTGCGGCGGCGATGGCCGGAGCTTCTACGGCTAGGGTGGCGGGTTGCGACGGCGAGCACGAGCATGACGTGAAGGAGATGGCAGCGAAGCTGAGGGTGGTGCTCGTGGGGAGTGAGAAAGCTGGGAGCGGCAAGAACGGCTGTGGTGGCGAGCTCTGCTCGGCCATCAATGGCGGCCGCGCACGGCGCGAAGCGAAGCGAGGAGAGAGCAGCGGTCGAGGGAGTGAGTGAGGAAGGAAGTGGAGAGCTCAGGCGCTCGGTCTTGGAGGCGCAAGGCGCGAGGCGGCGCGACAGAGAGGCAGGCATGCGGCAGCGGTAGGGGCGCCCTGCTCGCGCATGGTTGCCACGCTCCTGGACGTGTGTCGCCGTTCGGCCAATCCAGCGAACAGGTGGCGTGCACCGGAATGAAGAAGGTGGGACGACGTTTTGGGCTGGCTCGGGTCCGAATCAGGACATGGGCCGAATACGAAGATCGAAGCCCGCACGAAGCTCTACGTTTTTCATTAAGGGGGTTCAGCCATTAGCAAAACATATTAGAAGATAAATGTATGCCAAAACAGCAGTGTCAACACCTTGACGACAGTCACGGAAACTCGCTTTCGGTGGTCAAAACTTCTTCAAACTGAATCCAACTTTTTGTATGCTCTTCACCAAGATGTAAACTCCAACTTTTGTTTTGGTACCAAATCAAGTTGCTTAACAAAATTTGGAGAACGCGGAATGCCGACGTGTCAATGTCCGATAAGTGATAACGTAACTTTTGCTGTTTTTGGAGAGTATTTTTGAAGATCCAAATAAACTCCAAATTTGATGAGACTTGATTTATTGTTTCCACCATGAAAGGTACTTCAACTCATCTTAAGGAATCCAATTGAGATACCATATGAATTTTGAAGATAAAAATTCACAAACATTGTCGACTTGCCGTTGTCGATGAATTTCAGACTTAGAATATTTCTAAGTGCTGAAATCAGCAGCAGGTTCCAACTTCGAGCCTCTGTTTGACTTATTTCCAAGTTGATCTAGCTCTTGGTCCAAAAACAAAGTTTGTTCTACATGATATGGACTACAACTTTCATTTAAGGTCCAACCTCAAAACTGGTATAGAACCTACTGTTCTACTTTGACCAAAATAGGATCACGATGAAGCTTATATTATCCTTTTTGATCCATTGGAGCATTTTCTGGCCACCTGCTCAACATGAACCCTTCATAACATTTGTTCATGAGTGCAATTAGAGTTGTTTGAGCAAGGTACCAAGGTTTGGTTGACTTCATAGGTTTCCATCCACTTGATAAAGCAATTTATGCAAAGATATGACTTATCATTTCATGTGACTTTTTGATTCCAAACTTCATGAAACTTTTCCATGGGTCTAGATGGATGCATGTGGATGTAATGTACATGGAAAAAGCATGTTTAGCATTACTCTTGCATAACCTTAACAAGGGCCCACATATAAGCAATTGTGCGTGGCCCAAGTTTAAGTTGGAGCTCCATCATGTAGATTTGATCTTGACACCTTGATTACCACTTGACATGTCATGTTTGAGCTCAAACCCATTGCTTAACTGGTGACAAACACCTGGGGTGTTACAACCCTCCCCCCTTAAAGGAATCGCGTCCCGAGATTCGATGCGAAAGACTTTTAAGGGAAGAGAAACATGTCATCCAGTTTCCAACATCAGTGATAGCATTAGGCTACTTAACTTCAGAGTATCAGAGAGGCTAATTTGGTCATGACACTTTCTGATACTTGCTCTTTGTCGTAAGCTGTTGTCTGAAGAATTTCCTTCGTTGGCGTCCATAAAGTATTGTTACATTGGAAGGAATCCAAGATAGCACTGTCCTACGTACTTCGTCCTCGATGTACGAAGAGTGATACAGCGTAGACTAAATACTTGTAACATCTACTTCTCTAGTGGATATAGCACAGAACTTATGGACTTTGCACTAGATCATAGTCTGTTAACAGATATTCCTTGCAACGGTGCTATATTTGTTCCCAAGGTTTAAAAAGTAGTTCTCTATTAAAGTGGTTTGAGCACAACCTTTCGCAAAGGAGGTGATCAAAGACAGGGTAAACATCCTTTGAGGGCATGAGAAGCTAGTTAACCAATATCCAAACTGGTCGTAGCGGTGCACTCACTCATATGTCAACTGATGGAAAGCTACATAATGTTCCATGTGTGCAGTGCTCTTTCTCTGATAACAATACTGTATGGTCTGAGTCTGCTGAGTGAGTGGTAAACGTAGTAGCTGACTCTATCGGCTCAACGTTCTCGATAATCATTCCTTAGGAAGCCTTTGGATCTAGGTTGCAACAGTGATCTGGGTGGAATCTGATGCAACTTCTTGGGTAAAAACACATATAAGGTACCAAAGACATGTCAGCATTGGAGAACCATTGATGTAGAAGGATGTTAGCGAGGCTTGGAGGACAACACAAGTTGCAAGTAATCACAAAATTAAGGACTAGTTCACTACCAAGCAGGTTGAGCACAATTTGCCTTCGTGGTGCAGTTGCACAGCAAGTTGGGTTGACTTGCATCATAGCAAAACCAGCTTTCTTACTACATTTGTCGTCGAGACTTCCATTCTAAGGCCAATCAATATCTCAAAAACCATAATCCGAAAATCTACGGTTTGACACCTTTCCAATTGCTTTCGAATTGCAAGGGCACAATTTGACTTCTAGAACACCTTGACTGCTCACGCATTGCTGATCTAAGAGGGCAAAAGCAAGGCACATAGGGTTGCAATTAATCTTCTCAAGGTTATGGAGGGTTGTCTAACAGCAATACACCTACAAGTTGTAATTTCCTGGCATGAATTACAAACACACCCGTCTAATGCAAATGATGATCGCAGTCACAACGAAATTGCAGATTCTGTACCCTTTTATTTTCTATTCATATCTCACAAACTAGTGCTCCATTGTGCATGAATTTTGGTAGGCATGTAGATCCATGGGTCTTCTAACTACTCACCAAAATTCAACTCAACCGGACTCCGTTTGACCATCCAAACAATTAATCTACCAAAACTGCTCTGTTCTGAAATGGCAGCAAACCGAGCCGATAAGATATCTCTCAAATCCGATGTTTTACTCAACCAATACTCAAACCAACTTAAGACATTGAAGGGTCCTAAGCAAGGAATGAGATCACCAAGTTTGGGGTCAATCCAACTTCGTTTGAGTCACTAATCGCCGGCTTGAAGATAACCGGTTTCGTGCCACAAAATCTGGACAGATTTTGTGTTCTCCCTTTTCTTTGCTTCACACGTTGAGGTGTGTGTTTTGCACTCTCTAACCTTTCTCATAGCAGCAGCAGCCTTTCCCTAGCTGAGGATGGAGGCTAGAGTTTTCCTGACATGTTTCTTAGGTAACAATTTCTGCCTTTGATCTCGACTGTACGATCAGCATGCACATAATAATCAAGACTTGGATAGCTAGGTCATAATCATAATGTGACGTTCGATTCTTTTCTGACTAACAACTTGTCCAACATTAATTGTTGTGTGCCATTCTGATCTAACAATGATGACATAAGTTGTTCACTAGGTGACGGACGTCAATACTGGGACAACCAAGTGGAGTCACTTGTCGACCACCTCTTGTAGTCGGTTAATGTTTATGTCGGTGACCAGTTCTTCAAAGGTTATCCTTTTTGTGACTTCAACAGGAAGCTCTACTACTTTCGGTCTGATATATGGATCTTTGATAAGATATCAAGAGATAACCAAGGAAGAGCTCACGTGAAAATAACACATCGGTGCAGTTCAGCAATGGATCATGACTAGAAACCCCGATACCAGCGCGTGCCGAGCAGCACAGCCTTGTGTGTGCACCCACAGGAGGCTCTCGGTTTCATCGTGGCACCGTAGATTGCTAATCGTGGCACCATTACTGAACATACAACCCACAAGAAATCTCACATGGCACAAATTGGGTTACATAGGAGCAAGCACAATGAGAAGGAGGGATAGCAAACAAAGGTAGTCACAAGGTTAGGACTCAACAAGGAGGCGATCAAAAGATCAAAACACAGCGCAAAAGAACATAGCCTAATTGCTGAAGGCAACTAAGCAGGGGACTCTTGCCTAATTCCCATATACATCTTGTGTCCACCAAGCTGATTATCAGGTAAAGATTAACATGAGATTTGGTCTTGTCGAGCAGCAATATGAGATCAAGACTGATGAACATCCAGGGACTTGAAAGGGTTGGAGGCAAAATAAATGAGATTCAAGGGACATAGCCAAAGCACTGACTAGGGATTGAGTTGATAAAGCAATGATAGGATCTACGAGGAAAAAGTTCCAAAGCCAGGGTAGATAGCGATTAGCGTTTCACTAGCTCACCAGTAAGAGAAAGAGCAATGGGGTCTAATAAGGATTTTTGGAGCAGGGTCCTCCCACACAGGAGCGGGACAACCACGAAACATGCAAGCATTCAAGGGAACTAAGCTTGGGCCTAAGGTCAAGCAAAGGCATAGATAAAGTCTTTGTAGCACAACGTTCAAGGCTAGCAACCACGTGTACAGGCTCAGGTTCCTAAGAGAGAACTTAATTGTAGACAACAACCCTGAGATTACCAAAACTTGGACGCTGCTCCAGGATAGCGCTCTTCCACACTCATATGCTTACCGAGGACAAAAGGGTGACAACTACGGCACTACCTAGATAATGAGCATCCACGCCTACATCATGGTCTTAAGCGAGCATTTCAAAACACTCAATTCGATTAGCTTAAGCGACTATTACTAAGCACAAAGCTTGCACCTAACAAGTAGTCACCTACAACAACACCACTACACACACAAACATGCGAACATGGTGGTAAGGTTTTGTTATCTTTGATTTCCCTTTTTACTGAGTAGGTGGATATCTCTACAAAACAAGTTTTACTTACTTTTAGCAATTTAGTTTTCAAAGGGGTGAACTTTTTGTTAACTATTAACTCATCATCTATTTCCTTTGGAAGCCAACATACGAGGCAAAGCTAATCACACACTAACTTCAAGCATAGCTATTCAAGCAACATGGGACAAGGCATTTTGACTAGCTTCACACAGGGAAAATAGTGACATCACATTGATCACAAGTTACTTAGCATTAGAACAAGGTGAGGGAAGCATATTTATGCACAAGAACAATCATGATGCATGCTCGTCCTATTCGTCCTTACAAAATTGCTAGCCTAAGGCGGCAATCACGTTCTATGTCGGTGGCATAACACGTACTCTCTCGATATATAGCTAGTCGTCAGCTACATTCAATCTACGCATTCGTGGTTAGCGTACCTGCAGGCAAATTCATTGCAGCCAATCCCCACAAGAGATAAATAAGCACACAATGAAAGCAGTAAACTAAGATACTCTCCATATATACATCTCCAGATGTATATACTTCGATATCCATAGCTACCCGATAAATATACCCGCAATTAAGTACCTTCATATATACATGGGTGTAACATGTAAATATTCCAGTAACCATAGCTAACTTTCCCCTAGACCGATAGTGGGACGGTCATGCTCTCACAACTCACACTTACCTGGGCGTAGAGACAATTGATCCATACATTACCATTCAAGCAAATGGCATCCATACAATAGCATGCCGTATGGACGACGAAAGTAAAAACCCCCATGTTAGTACTTAGATAGCCACCTAATAGTCCTTAACTGGCCATAAAGGAGGATGTCGCTAGCATAGTTTTGCAAATTAGTTTTGACAAATTTGCCTGTAGCTAAAGTTTTAGTTAAAATAGGCTTTTTAAAACCAAAGCTTTGTTTTTAAAACAATGTACATGATAGTATTATGCTTAATCTTGCTCTGATACCAGCTATAACAGAACCGCCCAATTTATACAAGATCAAGTACGGCTGTCCCCGCTAACACGTTGACACGCACATACTTTCGCTCATATAAACCCGGTAGTCCGCCGAGTGTCTCGAAAGACCTCGGTAAATCAACATCACAACCAAGATCGCGTGATTAAGCAAATACACATCATATACACAGGGTTGCAGCGGAAAATAATATTACAAATGGATTCACAAATAATAGTACAAGTTTGGGTTTCAAAACCGCTTAGTGAAAACAACATAGCTTTCAAATGATTACATTAATATAAGTTCCAAATATATTGCTAGCATAAGTGACATCATCCGACAAAAGCATAGAGATGAGAAGTAAGTATAGAATCACCGAGCCCACCGGCGGTTATCCACCATCTTCAACATGCCGAGAACTTCACCTGCAACATGGTGGGATAAACCCTGAGTACTCGAATGTACTCAGCCAGACTTACCCATCGTAAACCAGAAATAAAGTGACACCAAGGATTATGCAAGGCTTTATTTGATGGAGCTGAGCTGACAACCTTTTTGCATAAAAGCTTGAGTAATCATTAGCATTATCCGCCTATACTAGCAGCGACTTTTAGCCATTACCTACCATCTATATTAGCACTTGTACTAATCAATCACTTAATTAAGTTGCAAACAATAATAACCATATCAGGTAATTCATGGCTCATTATCATAGTCATCATCATCATCATTTAACCATATCATTAAACTTAGTGAGTCTACGTTGCCGCTGCTCAGTCAAGTTCTCACTATCCGGGAGAGACGGCGATTCGAATCGATTCCTATCCAGCTGGAGGGGTATTCCTAACACTCACCCAATCCACCTGATCAAGGGTTTCCTCGGGTCACCTTTGGTACATCTCAGGAATCGCGGCTTCGAGCAGCGCCGCACCCTCAGGGAGTCCACTCTGCCAGGTGGTCAATCTCACCTCGGACTTACGCCAATAGCTCCCCGCACATCCTTACTACCGCCAGGGTGCGCACTTTCACTTCTCGGTCTTCCAGCCTGAGTTGAGCTACTCGACTTCGCGGTCGGAATGAGTTATCCGGCCAACTAAGTGATAGGCATGCGTTCAACATGACATGAGGACATACAGCGAATCGGTCCTTAAATGACACAGACGGGGATAGATTCACACCCAAGACCTCCATGCCTTGTTGCTGCACTACCATCATCCCGTCCGGTCTCTTTTCATTATTAACACATGGTTCTTTTCCATGATAGCAATTATAGCCAACCGTGACCGGAGCTCATCCTACATCTCGCAGGTGATAGGAAATCACCCGACTTCTACCGGTCTAAGCATAGCTAAGTATCATTCGATCCTACACTTAATTAGGGTTCATAGGATTTTATCTGGACAAGGTAAGGATATAATGCAACAATTGGTTCCAACCAGTTCCTATACTTAATGCATCATCAACAATAAAAGATACTCAAGATCTTTGTAAAAACATTGGAGGCTTAGAATGCTCCGGGGCTTGCCTGGGATCCCACACTGAGTCAGTGTTAGTTAGACGACACTCGCTAAGTGAGCATCTCCCGTCCTAGCACTTGTCCAGTCCTTCCACCTTCGGGATAGGTCCATCAAACGCCGTCTTCGGGTTTGGCTCCAACATCTCATCCTTCACGTGGTGCATCTAGCATACCTAGATGAGATGCAATATGCAAGTGCATAAATATGAAGAATAGTACCATGAGACGCATCACAAAATAGCAAGCAAGACAAGCATAGTTTACACTAACACACTTAAGTACTTTGCGATGCTTAACTTAAACATCACACAATCTATCATGCTAAGATGGCAAAGAAGACGACAACACCAAGCATGACACAAGTTTCCCAATATCTCAGGTGCTCTAACTCAGTCATCATTCAAGGCATAAGTCACACTTAATAATATACAAGCAAACACTATAATTGGAATCTGCCAATTTCTGGACATGCAAACAGCAGCTACAAGGTTTAGCTGTAACTGGAGTTATACAAATTCAAATGACTTGCAAGAAGACATTTTGGAAAGCTTATGAAATTATCTACATTTCATATATAACCATCATAGCATGATTCACAAGTTAAGTAGATCAAAATTATACCTTTACAGAAACTGGTCTAAACAAGACAGAGAGCAATCAATTGTATAACCCAACTTTAAACAACTGTAACTCTTAAACTACTTGGACAAATGGCACCAAATTTTAACAGCAGCTAGATACATGAATTATCTACAACTTTTGTATAAACAAGTTTCACAACAAAGCACATTATCATGAAGAACTTTGCTAAGTTCCCAGATCTGTCCATAAACCACATCGGCAAGAAAATAATTATTAACTTATGTTGCAAATTCATAATTGGGCAAAACCAACTTTATCAATATTTCACACATGACTAAATAACATCAGAACACCTAGTGTCCATGACTAAATAAATTCTTTTAATGCATTTCTTAATTTATTTTAGATAACAAGGTGACTTAATGAACATATACCAAAAGTATATAATAAATTGTACAAAAATTATAGTGGCTCACATATCCTCTCAATAGTCTACTGTACCAATTTCACTCCATTTGAATATGTATAGCAACCTCTATGAAAAAGACAAGTCGCTAAAGCAAGAAATCATGTGAGAGCAAGATAAACCAATAACTCACTCATACTTCATCCAATACTCATGAAATTTTTACCACACATCAACTATCACATGAGTAGCATGCCACAAAAATTTCACTTCAATTGGAGCCCTAGATCTACAGTTATGAAAAAGACAAATACCACTAGCATTACAAACCTATCTGCATAAATATATTTTTACAGCTAAAACTTTAAAGTAAAACATGTAATATTATAGATCTAGTGCATAGAGAATTTCACAAGGATTCCAAAAAGTCCACATTTACTATTTTACGAAATTTCTACGATTTACTATGAATTTCCAAAGTTCCTGCAAAATAATTACAAACCAGTCCTTATGGCACTATTCCCATGAGTCACTGACTTCGCAGTTAGGCCCCTTTACTTTGTCAAATTCAAGCACGGGGTCCCTGATGTAGATTTGCACAGGGAGGACGCCGGGGTCTCGCTGCTCCGGCCGGAGGAGGCCATGCCGTCGGCGGCTGAGGGGCGGGGGAGCACCAGGGGGCCCTTGCGCACCCGCGGGGCTGCTCGGCTTAGCCCGAGGTGGCCCACGGCGCCTTGGCCACGCACGGGCGCCGGCTGCGGCGGCGGTGGTCGGAGCTTCTACAGCTAGGGTGGCGGGTTGCGACGGGGAGCACGAGCACGACGTGAAGGAGATGGCGGCGAAGCTGGGGTGGTGCTCGTGGGGAGTGAGAAAGCTAGGAGCGGCGAGAACGGCTGCGGCGGCGAGCTCTGCTCGGCCATCAATGGTGGCCGCGCACGGCGCGAAGCGAAGCGAGGAGAGAGCAGCGGTCGAGGGAGTGAGTGAGGAAGGAAGTGGAGAGCTCAGGCGCTCGGTCTTGGAGGCGCAAGGCGCGAGGCGACGCGACAGAGAGGCAGGCACGCGGCAGCGGCAGGGGCGCCCTGCTCGCGCATGGTTGCCACGCTCCTGGACGTGCATCGCCGTTCAGCCAATCCAGCGAATAGGTGGCGTGCACCGGAATGAAGAAGGTGGGACGACGTTTTGGGCTGGCTCGGGTCCGAATCAGGATATGGGCCGAATACGAAGATCGAAGCCCACACGAAGCTCTACGTTTTTCATTAAGGGGGTTCAGCCATTAGCAAAACATATTAGAAGATAAATGTATGCCAAAACAGCAGTGTCAACACCTTGATGGCAGTCACGGAAACTCGCTTTCGGTGGTCAAAACTTCTTCAAACTGAATCCAACTTTTTGTATGCTCTTCACCAAGATGTAAACTCCAACTTTTGTTTTGGTACCAAATCAAGTTGCTTTACAAAATTTGGAGAACGCGGAATGCCGACGTGTCAATGTCCGATAAGTGATAACGTAACTTTTCTGTTTTTGGAGAGTATTTTTGAAGATCCAAATAAACTCCAAATTTGATGAGACTTGATTTATTGTTTCCACCATGAAAGGTACTTCAACTCATCTTAAGGAATCCAATTGAGATACCATATGAATTTTGAAGATAAAAATTCACAAACATTGTCGACTTGCCGTTGTCGATGAATTTCAGACTTAGAATATTTCTAAGTGCTGAAATCAGCAGCAGGTTCCAACTTCGAGCCTCTGTTTGACTTATTTCCAAGTTGATCTAGCTCTTGGTCCAAAAACAAAGTTTGTTCTACATGATATGGACTACAACTTTCATTTAAGGTCCAACCTCAAAACTGGTATAGAACCTACTGTTCTACTTTGACCAAAATAGGATCACGATGAAGCTTATATTATCCTTTTTGATCCATTGGAGCATTTTCTGGCCACCTGCTCAACATGAACCCTTCATAACATTTGTTCATGAGTGCAAGTAGAGTTTTTGAGCAAGGTACCAAGGTTTGGTTGACTTCATAGGTTTCCATCCACTTGATAAAGCAATTCATGCAAAGATATGACTTATCATTTCATGTGACTTTTTGATTCCAAACTTCATGAAACTTTTCCATGGGTCTAGATGGATGCATGTGGATGTAATGTACATGGAAAAAGCATGTTTAGCATTACTCTTGCATAACCTTAACAAGGGCCCATATATAAGCAATTGTGCGTGGCCCAAGTTTAAGTTGGAGCTCCATCATGTAAATTTGATCTTGACACCTTGATTACCACTTGACATGTCATGTTTGAGCTCAAACCCATTGCTTAACTGGTGACAAACACCTGGGGTGTTACATTGAGTGGTTAGTGAGGTTGGCTACTGGACTAAATATGCTTGGGTCTGTCCAGTAGAAAGCTGAGTCATCTGAGTAACAGGGGCACTTGGAGATTGCTGAGCTCGTGATTGCCCCCTGTCACTTGACCTTGACCTTGCCCTCCTACTACTGGCAGGACTTATACTTGCCCTCCTGCAGTTAGTTGAGCTTGGGGGTCTAGGGCTTGTCCTCATGGAGGCTGCTGCACTGGTGGTTGCTGATACTGCCCACCGTTCGTCTGTTGACTAGAGCTAGTCACATTGCTTCCCACAGCTAAAGGATTGAAGTCATTGGAGTATGCTGAACCAACTTGATCAACTGGCGCTCCGTAGATGACTTGCTTCATAACATTGCCAATTGAGTTAGCCAGTAACCGATTGTGATTTGTAAGAGCTTCGCTAATGGTCTTGTGGACTAGATGGGTAGTAGCCGTGCCTTTAACTTCTTCACTTCGTCCATGCAGGAGGACAGTTGGCAATGGAGTCTTCTAGATGACTAAATCACGTGTCCTACTAAAAGATAGCAGATACTTCTAACGAAACTCCTCCGCCGCTTGATCAATAAGCGCCTTTTGGTCCTCAGAGGTTGACCTTGAGGACCGCTTGGTTATCTATGCTGACGATTGTGGTCCCACCGGGCGTGCCAAAGAGTGTGTCGATGGCAAAAATGAACCCGCTGCTGGCACACGCAAGCAAGCCAAAAGAAACCGCGTGGAGCAGATCTTGAGCTCTCTCCGGACTTAGGACATAGGACCGGTTGATTTGAACCTGCAGCATGTCAGTCAATTTGACCCTACAATTGACAAGAAGAGAAAGGTAATCAGTAGTTTAAGGCGGAATGTGTCGGTGTTGTTCCAGACAGTTCCAAATGTGCGGCCAAAAGCCGATTCGATAAGGCTATCGACTAAATAATCGATATCCGGCATGTTCATGATATAAGATATTGGAAAAGGATACTCACTACAAAAATTCTGTTGATCCATGATGGATTGTTCCATCACAAAAGCCCCAAAATCCATCATAGATTGCCATCCGTGATGGATTTTTTTTCTATCATGTATCGAGCGTCACAGATTAGCTGCGAGCACTCTATGACGGATTTCGACAATCATGGATCCCCTAGAAGTCAACTCAGCCCACTACGGGCCGGGCTGAGCCCAGTAGTCTATGACGAAATTTTCCGTCGCGGATTAGCTTCCACGTAGGATTTTTTTCCGTCGCAGATTTGAGTCACCACGTAAACGCCATGTGTTCCCTAACGTGTCAATGGTGCCATGTCGGATTTAGCCTAGGTGTTTTGTGGGCTAATTTGGGTTTTCAAGAACTTTTGGCCCATTTTACGACCAGCTGATTTTTTTTTGTTTTGGGCCGATATGATTTTTTGGGGCCTTTTTTCAGCCTTCTAATGGTCATGCAGCCCGGCTCAAATTAGGCCGCTAATAGATTTCAGCCCAACTAGAAATGGATGATAGCAAAATACAAACATTTCATCCATAATTTCAGCCAATTTAATTACCAATCATCATTAATTAACTCCAATTCTCATCATCAAGTCCAGATCAGCACATAAACGGAACACATTACAACCTTCACATCTCAAACAACATAATTACAACCTGTCCAAAACCACATCACAGTACCCAGCAGACACCATGGCACTTTACCCACTACAGCATCAAAGGACACTCCACATTCCTGCAATGAAACATATGGATGGTCTGCCTTTTCAACGAATCCCTGCACATAGGTGGCCAAACAGTTGTAAATTTTTTAACTTCATCAGAATAGAGAAAGATGGAGATAGATGCTAATATGCATAGAAACTCATGTACTAGCAACAAAGAGAGAACAATAGGATATGATTCAGCTAATCAATCAAATGACTCATTTCTAGTCACAACTAAACAATATCTAACTTGGTAGTAATAACAACTTTAAATAATCCAGCAAGTTAATTGAAATAGGCAGAGTGAGGTTAATTGAAATAGGCAGAATGATAGGCAATTTTGTGATAGACGTGAGGAAAACAGAAGTAGCAGCAAAGGGCACATAAAAACAATTGATATAACGAGCATTAAGTATTGGAAGCATTTATGAAAAAAATAGTGAGCTCACAAAAACTATAACGTTGGATACAAGACAGTACAGAGAATGGCTAACACTAGATTACTATACTGTACAGAATGGAACAATTTAGAATATTAGTAGTTGTGTATATTTATAAGACAAATCACCTTTTTCTCTTGAATGGGTGTTGCTGCTGCTCATGTCAAGGACATCATAGGATTCCAGAACCCTTTTATTCCTTGCAATGCCGGCAACCTTTGCTTCTCATACTCAGTGAGGAAGCCATAATTATTTTTTCTTGTTTGTACCACCATTTTTTGTTCTGAAAATGAAAAGGGCATCAACAAAACATACTAACAAATTTATATGTAGAAGATAGGGCAGCAGTAAAACATACTCCACAGATAACAATTTTTATGTGCACTCCCAGCTATACTTGAGGACAGTCGTGCACTTACAATGCCATATATCAACTAGAGGAAGCAGCAATAGCATTCTCTCTAGCTGACAGGAAAACATCTGGCTGCCTAACGAATGCTGCAACCTCCGCCTCCGCTGAAACTGAATTCAAAGGAAAAGAAAAAAAGCATTTCATAAAAGTTGAAGGCAACAATTATGTGGTTGTTACTTCAGCAAGTATGTTACTTCAGCACAACAATAACAGCAGGTGGTTGTTAGCTTTTGTTCATTCATCAAAGCTATTTGTACCCAATCAGACATCTAGTACCCTAGTGCAACCAGGAAGACATCGTTAGTTGATTAAGCATGTGATAGATAGAAACAATAGCTGATTTTGTAAGCTAATTTTATATGGGTGAAAACTAACTGTAACTCTATATGGGTGAAAATTAAAATGATAATTTCTGTTGCTGCCTTGTTTAGGATCTGCTAGAAACTTTTTATTTCATATAATATTACTAGTTATTTCTATTTCATGACTTTTTTTTGCCTATACACTTACCAGTTATCTCTGTTTCATATCATATTTGGATGTTGCAGCTACTGCATCCGATTCTTCATCTGACCTGCAATCTATTTGTCTGCAGCTTGCATCCTATTTGTCTACTGAACCTCAATCCTATTCATCTAGTGGTTGGAAAGGATCCCATGCAAAATGGTAGGAACAAAGAGGATGGAGAGGATCTCACCAGCTTCGTTAATGACGCCAGGCAGCCTCCGCCTGGAACCACGGTGCCGACATCCGAATCCATGCTGCCCTCAGCCATGGACGCGCTAGGGCCCTTCCCCTGCGGGCACCAGTAGTTGTTGTGCTATCACCTGAGGGCACCGGCACGTGCTGCGCTGCTTCAAAAGCCGCTGCAGGCGCTCATCGATTCAAGTGCTACGCTTCGAAGGCTGCTTCAGGTAGTAGCAGACCGCGTGCACGAACCTCCGCTGCTGTCGCGTGCGTGAGAGGAAAAGGCAGCAGTGGCCGACTCTGAGAGAGTGAGGGAGTGAGGCGGCCGGATCGGCTCTGCAGCGGCACCGACGGCCAGATCTGCTCCGCTGCCGGGTTGCACACCGCTGCCTCCATCCGCCTGGGGCTACACATGCCGCTACTGGTGCATGCTACGAACAGATCGAGGCAGGAGGTGGGGCGGAGTAACACGAATGAGAAGAGAGAGGGAGAAGCGTACGAGGAGCTGGATCTGCTCAAGGGGCGAGTCTAAGCAGAGGATCTCCGGCAAGCGTACGAGGAGCTGGATCTGCTCAAGGGGTGAGTCTAAGTGGAGGATCTTCGGCAGAGGCCTAGGCTGACGCCACCCATCTCCATGGCTGGGAGCGGCCATGGCGTGCACCTAGGAGGGTAAGGCGTGTGGGAGGAACATGGGGGTGGGCCTACGCAGGGAGGGAGAGGCGCGTCGGCCCGCGCCGCCGACATGGGAGGGAGAGGCGGCGGGCCTTGGGGTGGCCTATGCCGGGTTGGCGCAGAGGAATAGGAGAGGGAGCCAAAAGAGCGAGGGCATTAGGGTTTGGCTGGGTTTTATATGAGTTCGTTTTCAGCAGACCAGATCTCAGCCATCCATCTCAAATCAATGGCTCCGATCATCCACAGCCTTAATAGGCCTATGGGTTTTAGTGGCCCAAAAGCGAAAGTGAGGCCCAAGCTCAGGTTGGGAGCCCGAAAAACACAACAAATTAAAAAATTTTAATTTCAAAATATAAGAATTTTGAATTAAATTTTAGGATACTAAATGAACTCATGTGAAAAAGTTGTCAAAATAAAGTTGTAGAACTCATCGAGATCTACCACTTTTGTTTTGGTCATTTCTCCATCCGAGTTTGATTGAACTATATAAAATTGGAATTTCAAAATATGAGAAATTCAAATAGATTTTTCGGGTAGTAAATGATTTCAAGTGGAGAAATTATCAACAACAAAGTTGTATAATGCATCGAGATGTACCATTTTTGTTTTGGTCATTTTTCGATATGACTTTGTTTGGACAGTTTGAATTTGAGTTTCAAAATGACAACTTCAAACAACATTTTCAAATACTAAATGATCTCAGCTGAAAAAGTCATCAACAACAAAGTTATAGAACCCATCAAGATCTACAACTTTTATTCTGGTCATTTCTCCATATGGCAAAGTGATAGTATACATAAACTATATGAGAGATATATCAATTTATGACAATGTATAATAGCAATTTGTTTGATGAAGAAATGACCAAAATAAAAGTTGTAGATCTTGATGAGTTCTACAACTTTTATTTTTATGAAATTTTCAGCTAAAATCATTTACTTATTCAAAATGTTGTTTGAAGTTGTTATTTTTTGAAATTCAAATATTGAATTGTTCAAACAAAGTCACATGAAAAGGTGACTGAAATAATAGCTGTAAGAACACACTAAATTGATAGACCATGATTTTAGAAAATTTTAGGAAAAAATCATCACATTTGATGTTAGTATGAGGGAGAAAGACCAGTTACAAGTTTTAGCCTAAGATTAAAAAAAGAAATGACACTTAGTTCTTGTAGAACATGTGTGATTTCAAGAGCAAGTATGATTTCTCTTTTTAATCTCTGGCTCAAACTTGTAACTAGTCTTTCTCTCACATACTAACTTCAAATGTGATGATTTTTTTCTAAAATTTTCTAAAATCACACTCTATTAAGTTATTTTGGTCATCTTTTCATGTGACTTTGTTTTAAAAAATCAAAATTTGAATTTCAAAAAATGACAACTTGAAACAACATATTGAGAGAGTATATGATTTCAACTTAAAAAGTCATGAACATAAAAGTTGTAAACCTCATGAAGATCTATAACTTCTATTTTAGTCATTTCTCCATCTAACTTTTTTTGAGTAATTCAACATTTGAATTTCAAAATATAAGAAATTAGAATGAATTTTTGGTGTAGTAAATTATCTTAAATGAAAAAGTAGTCAACTACAAAGTTGTCGAACTCACCGAGATCTACAACTTTTGTTTTGGTCCGTTCTCCATATGAGTTAGTTTGAACAATATGAAAATTTGAATTTCAAAATTTAACAACTTCAAACAGAATTTTGAGGTAGTAAATGATTTCAAATGGAAAAGTCATCAACATTAAAGTTGTAAAACTCATGGAGATGTACAACTTCTGTCTGATCGTTTCTCCATTCGACATTGCTTAGACAATTTAAAATTTTAATTTCAAAATATGAGAACTTCAAATAGAATTTTAGTATAATAAATGACTTCAAATGAAAAAGTGGTAAACAAAAAAGTTGTAGGACTCGTCGAGATCTACAACTTTTGTTTTGGTCATTTCTCCATCTGAGTTCGTTTCTGTAATTCAAAATTTAAATTTTCAAATATGAGAGCTTTAAAAAGAATTTTGGGATAGTAACTAATTTCAAATGAAAACATCGTCAACAACAAAGTTGTAGAACTCATCGAGATCTATAACTTTTGTTTTAGTCATTTTTCCATCTGGCTTTGTTTAACAATTCGAAGTAAATAATATTGTGAGTAAAACAAAACTAATATCTATATTCTAACACATAAGAGCATAATGTTGTAGTGGTCTTGTGTGTGGCATTAGAATCAAGAGGTCACAAGTTTGATTCTCCATTGGTGCATAATTTTTTGATGACCAAGAAAACCAACAAATGGCTCCATGGCCATGTCAGCATGCCATGGTGGCATTAAATGAGTCAAAGACGCACTGTGACGAATTTTAGATATCAACAGTGACGGTACATAAATTTCGTCATAGAATCTGAGCCCAAGGTTGGGCTTCAAGAGAACCCATGTCTGGTTCTGCTAATCTGTGATGGAAAAAAACCGGTCACAAAAAAAACTATCATGGATCAACACAATTCTTGTAGTGACTATTGGCAATTATCAAATATTAAATGATGTAGATCTAATGCTAATGATCATAAAACATGCAAGAACATGGTAGACAATTGATAAGAATGAAGATCATCTGCGTTGACTTATACTTTGTACTGGCTTAAAGATCAAGACAAGAACAAGTACAATAAATAAGAGCCAATAAAATAGCAATGCACGGGCTATCGGCAAAGTAGCCGATTCCAAGGTAAACAGAAAAGCATAACACGTGATAAATCACTTGTCTTAATATAAATGAATCTGTGTGGCATCATAATCAAGAGGTCACAAGTTTGATTCTCCATTGGTGCATAATTTTTTGATGACCGAGAAAACCAACAAATGGCTCCATGGCCATGTCAGCATGCCACGGTGGCATTAAATGAGGCAAAGACGCACTGTGGCGAATTTTAGATATCAACAGTGACGGTATATAAATTTCGTCATCGAATCTGAGCCCAAGGTTGGGTTTCAAGAGAACCCATGTCTGGTTCTGCTAATCTGTGATGGAAAAAAACCGGTCACAAAAAAAAACTATCACGGATCAACACAATTCTTGTAGTGACTTTTGGCAATTATCAAATATTAAATGATGTAGATCTAATGCTAATGATCATAAAACATGCAAGAACATGGCTGAACGGATCAGAGACAACCATGATACTAGTAACAAATTAAACTCTCAAAGCATATAAATCTATCCATATTTAGACAAGATCATAAACATGTGCTACGAGCATGGAAGCATAAACAACCAGCCAAGTGAGGCCGATCTAGGTTAATTTGTCGTATAGTGCTTGAACATTCATCCATCAAAGCGTAAACAAATCTACAAACTGACCAAACCTAATTTATGGCACTATCAATAGGTCAATCAGCTGATGCAGCATTGATAGTAGAATGGCAAACTACAATTCTAGCGATGTATAAATCTACTTATGCCATGACTGAATCATGGACGCGTGCCATACATGTGAAATCTCAAGCTATTGGATAAAATAGCCGATAGGGACATAGCGGGTGGATGACGCCGTGTCCCCCTTAATGAGTAGATCCATTATCCACTAAAACCCAATCTAGTGCGCTACCAACAGGTTGATAGTGAAGATAGCAAACCAGAGATCGACGACTAGTGAACCTATTCCTTAATGGGAACAAGAATCCAAACACTCGCTATGATCAATCTAGATCGAGGTAAACGGTCAAGTAAAGCAGGATCTAATGTCAAAAGGTAGATTTTAGCATGAAAACAAGTAATAGATGATAGATCGAAATATAAGGACCGAGAAACCTCTAATCTAGGTCAAGCAATTAGTGATATTATGCCCAACAGTAAACCATCTAGCACAATATCGATAATTAACCTATACCATGGCTTGTAAGAGATCAATCAGTTGATGCAGCCTTACGAACAACGATATAGATCGAAACCTTATACTATGACTTGCAAGAGATCAATCAGCTGATGCAACCTTACAAGTAATAATATAAGGGGTGATGGATACTCACAAACAAGCCAGAGGTCAATCAGCTGATGCAGCCCTGCTGGCCCGAAGAACTCACCAAAATCTACTCTACTCCTACTCCTAAGGGTGGCACAAGGCCGATAAAAGGTAAAGGTACTATTTTGATTGATGTGATGATGTTCATTACAATAGCCGGGGTTCGATACTTATACCCAAGGCTTAACTACGAGTCTTGGTCGAACAAGACTGGTCACAAAATTTGGAAAGAGAAACAAAACACCCTAATTTAAGATAACTTGAACTCCAATCTTTCCCTTCTGCATAGTCCGGCATCTTTTCTTCTTTCGATCTATGCCACATTTACTATCAGGGTCTTCTCGAGATGACGTCGCTATTTGAAGTTCAGCCGACTCTGATCAGTGCCTTGACCAACCGATTCTACATGGCTCTTTTTAGTACATTTTGAATTATGGGGTCTCATGTAATGAACCAAATTCTGGTGTCAACAAGTCCATCGGGGGAGCCCATCGAGCCGATGACCACGCTTTAGGTGCTGGTTGTTACCAATAAGGTGCTAGGTCAGAAATCCTAGCTCACAAGCAAAGACCGTCTGGTGGAGCCCCTGAGTTCGAAGCTGAGAGATGATGAAAACTCGGTAAGGTGTCAGTTGTTTGGTGATCAGCTGATGACCCATTCTGATTTCCTCTTGTAACTTGCTCTGTTTTGCAGGATCATTGGAAGTACCACTCCAGGGCCCCTTTGCACAAGGTCTAGGAGCAGAGGACCGATGGTACGGAGACATCTACCAGTAATGGCAAGATGTCCGCACTTTGAGAGGAGTTGGTGCCATTGTCCCTACTCCCTGCCCTAGCCATGCCGGTCGTAGCGCGCCGGGTTCAGGCATGTAGACGAGGAGACATAGGGCTATGGTAGAGTCTGCAAGCACCAATGAGGGGGTGAAGCCCCTGAGAGAAAGAAGAAGAGCCAACGCTGAGTGCAGGCATCAATAGTGCTAGGTACGTCAGTTATCCTTAGCCAGTTATGGCCTTGGCGTGTGTGAATTCAGCTTACCATGACTTGTTCGTAGTGCTGGGGCTCTAGGGTCACCTAGGCCCACCGATGACAAGCCATCGGCTGGGACGGTCTCAGTCGTTGGCAACTTCGGCCTGAAGGTGGAGTATGTCCCCTTCGAGCAAGGTTCAGGAACCTCATGCAGGCGGTTGAAGAAGCTTGCACTGCTGGATGTTCCCAGTGATGAGAATATGTAAGTTCAATTCCTTTATCTCGTGGTCTTATCGGGTGATGAGTTCTCATGCTTGTTATTTGGGCGTAGTTCTCGGTCAAAGGCCTTATCAACTGAGACGTTCCTAAAGCGATCGCGCTAGACAGTGCTAGCGATACCATAGATCTAGAAGTTTGCCCGAACAAGAGTGAGGATTTGAGTATTTCAAAGAGGATTTGGGTCGCTCGTACCCTTAATGACTTCATAGCTAGTTTTGACACAGGTGCACCACCTTTGGAGGATGCTTGGGAAGACAGTTCTCTGGTGATCTAGTCAAGGCCTACGCAGGGTGAACCTACTCAGTTTCCCAGCATGGGTGCCCGAGGGAAAGAGCCTATCATTGAGGCAGTCCACGAGCCTGGCCCGTCGGAGCCAGCCCTGGAAGTTATTCCAAAGGATGGCCTCGAGAAGGTGTTGTTGCGGATTGACTCTCCCCCATAGGTGGATGACATTTGCCTACTCCGTCACTATAAGCTTTCAACACTGAAGGCGAGAGCTTGTTCGATGATGTCGAGGAGCGCGTCATCTTGTCTCCGGCTTCAGAGAGCTAGACGGGATAGCAAAATACACAGATAGTTTGTCCGCTACGCTATGAGCCCTTGCCAATGCCAAGAAGGCCAGGAGCATCTTGGCTAGGGATTCCCTTAGTGCTACCTTGGAGGTACGATTCACATTGGGTGCCTGAGCATCGGGTGTCCTTGGTTTATATTCGAGGCCACGCAGTGGACCCGATGGGTCTAGCCCCCGAGTCTTTGGTTGATTCATTCTAAAAGAAGCTAAGACTTATGTTGTTTTTTCCTTGTAGTATCTTTAGAAGAATTCTTTGACCAAGTCCATGTTCATCCGGGAAAGGTTCTCTTGGCCAGGCGATGAAGCGATGGCATGAATAGCCGAGCTAGAAAGAGAGGTGGTGGCCCTAAAACGCCATCAAGATGAGACCCAAGGTGGGGTTTCTGTCGAGACCTTTCTCCTTAATGTTTGATGAGGCTTGTAAAGCCTTTATTACCTTTTCAGCTGCTACCGAGGATACTGTCGGGCTATCCCAAGAGAAGGTCGCTTTCTGCTCCTCAGGCTCCGCGTACTGGAGGGAGAGGCAGAAGCGGGCGCTTGCTCAGGAAGAGATAGAGAAGCTTCGAAAGCAGTTCCAAGGCATGACTTATTTTTGGCATTGAATTGTGTTACGATTGTATGCAGATTTTTGGACTGATACACTTTGTTCATAGCGGAGTCGACTAAGGTGAGACACCTCAAGGATGAACTTGCTAAATGTAAGTCTAAGTATGGGAACATGCAAGCCATGGCTGTTGAAGCTGATCGGCTACACACATGGACCCTTTTGATCATGGATGCAAAGTACGTGTCATGGATGTCATCCCTTGAGGACGAGCTTAGGACCATAGTCGTGGCTGGCTACGCTGCCTAACAGGCGGTGTATGCCTAGCCAAGAGGGCCTACCTCTTCATCAGAGGTGGCTTCCCAGCTGAGGGGGATCCCAAGGTGCCTAGAGGAGATTGCCTAGTACAGTTTGTCCACCGAAGCGCACATGGTGTTGGTGACCGTCGGGACAATCTACACTGACCTGAACATCGGCTCCATCAGAGGGAAACCCGTTGACATGGATCCCTTGGTGTATAGTCAAATTCAGCAACTAGCCATAGAACCTTCTGAGGCCATCATTCATGATGTTGATCCCTTTGTGATAGTATAGGGCAGTATGCCTGATTCATCCGAGGATTCGGGCGGTGCTTGAGGCTGTCCTGTAATGTGCTACACCCAACTTTTTATGCTCTATCTTTCAGTGTCTTTAGTTTTTTATGCTGGTTTAAGCTTTGGACCAGCTACCTAGGGATTATTCGGCCAAAATGAAACACTTTAATCGAGTGCACACAAGATCTAGTTAAGTCACTTATACCATTTCAAGGCCAATGAGACATTGATCGATCGAGAAAAAGTATGAGTAGGCAACACATATGGTTATCATTGTAGCCCCAGAGCACGTTGATAAGTTAGTATAACATGTGAACATGCTAGATAGGAACACAACAGCTACAAAGGTTAGCCCCCGAGCAACTCAAAGAGGTTCTTCGTAAGGTACTCGAGATATCACAATTTATTCTTGTAATAAATAAATGCTATTTGCAAGATGTAAATGATAACTAAAATTTAAGCAAAAATAAAGGGGCTGACATAACCATGGGTCATTGGCTGCCTTCTCAAGATTCGACAGGGAGGGCCACCGGGGTTGGAGCTGGCAGCGAAGTTGAGGATGACGGGTCGAGGGTGGCGATGGGTTGTTGTTCTAGAGTCATTGACAAGAGCTTCTTCCCTGGCCTCGAGCAGGGGAAGCTTGAAGTCCTCGAGTCTAGGTTGTTGGCCTCCACATACTCGATGGTGTCCCTCTTGCATTGTTAGGCACTCTAGAAGTTTCTCGACACCGTGATTACACCATGCGGTCCCGACATCTTCAACTTGAGGTAGGCATAGTTTGGGATGGCCATGAACTTGGTGTAGCACGACCTCCTAAATACACCATGCGGTCCCTAGAAGTGAACAACTTTGAAGGAGAGTGTCTCCTTTTGTAGTGTACCACATCGCCGAGTGTCACAGAGAGATCTATCGTGCCTAGGGGCATGATGCACCGCTCGAGGACGATGCCGTGGAAGGGGACTATGATGCATGCAACTTCCTTATGTCCACGTATAGCTTGTCGAAGGCATCCTTGTAAAGGATGTTGATGCCACTTCCTCTGTCCATGAGGATCTTTGTTACCCTCATGTTCTCGATGACTGTAGTTACCACTAAAGGGAATCGCCTAGCCTCAACAACCCGGTCTAGATGATCAGTTGGATCATAAGTAATTGACCATTCTGACCAGCGTAGGTATAGTGGGGCGGCCAGTGCTATCACATAGATCCATCTGTGAGTTAACTTCTACAAACTTTGATCCTAGTAGGCTTGAGGGCCACCGAAGATGAGCATGGAGCTTCTGGTGTCCACATTAGGGCCTTGATCATTGTCACGGTCTCCCAAGTACCCTTCTTGATCTATTCACCTCTTAGCTTCTAGAACGACACGCTTATGATAAGCGACAAAGTCTTTGGCAAGGTAGGTCACAACGAAGCCATGATTCTGACATGGGTTGTTCATGATCCTTTCAAACATGTCTCTATAAGCATTCCTCTTGTAAGGGGTCAAGGCTATTCTCGAAATGGTATACTCAAGCCTAGTCAGCGGCTGAACCTGCTTTTCGGGAGCTATTGAATGTTAGGTAGGCCCACGAGTATCACACTCATGTTTCCGTGCATTAATCAACAAGCGAGCATCTTGCCCATCCCTAGGTCAGTCGTAGATCAGGTTAGGGGCGATATGCTCTAGGTCCTCCCATTGGTTGGCCCCTAGTCCCTGGAAGGCATTACCGATGATCGCGTGGGGCAGGCCCATGGCGTGCCTCAGGTGTCTCCCGACTAAACCATGACTTTTGAGTCATCAGGTGTGTCATTTATTCAGCCTTGGGGTCGATTGATGCAACCTGATGGTCCCGTAGGGACGATTAGCCAAGTTTTGGCCACCCACGGGATGTGTATGTTTGACTTGAATCTACTAAGTGTTAGGAGATTGGTTGAGCTATTGTCGAAGATGATTGTTCTCTGCTTTGAGATTGTCATTCTGATAAAGGAGACGCAGGCATGCTTTGTTGCTGGTCTTGCATGGAGTGTCTAAGATGGTAGCTTCTCTCGATGGTGGAGTGGTGCTTTCGAGTGTGAGCTTCTCGAGTGTTTCCCGAGGTGGCTCGGGGTCTTGTAGATTCATATAACACTCGGGTGGCTCTTTGGACTTTGTGCCTCCCTCTTCGGGTAGTCCCTCCTCTAGCTTTAGGTTGTCGAGAAGGAACTGATCGTACTCATCGAGATCGAGATCTAGGATAGGCTCATCGTCCTCTACATGTTCCCAATCTTCCGGCGTATCAGCCATGTCTTTGTCGCCGTTGGTGATCATCACGACGTACTGGCTGGCCAGGTGGTCAAAGCATTCGGGAGAGTGAGAACCATAGATAGAATGATCCTCGGTGTGAGGTTTGGTGGGTTCTGCTAGGGCTTGTTGAAGCCAACAAGAGTAGGTTGCCACTGCTTTCCATAACCCGCTCGGAAAGCCAGGAAGGAAGTGATCGGGTGGCAATTGTAGATCCGATCGGGGGGGTCCAGTTTGGATCTGTAACACCCTTGGTGTTACGCCATAAACAAATTACCAAATCATGTCATGAGCATCATGTTTGTGTGATAATGCATGTGATGGAATGTGTAGATAACATTTTTGTAACTTAAGATGATCAATAAAAATGTTAAATAAGAAGCTATTCCATAACTCATATGTATCAAGTACTATTTAAAACTATTTTTTATTGAACAAAAACACTAAAGAACATATATGTAGCACTAAATAAAGTTTGGAATATGAACTTTGTAGATGACAATGAAATACTTGTCGTGGAAAAATAACATTGCTAGCCAACATTTCTAATAGCCTAGAAATGCAACTTGGAATCAAGTTTAGCTCAAAGACTTAGAATATTTTCAAGTTTATAACAGCAAGACAATGCAATATTTGGTGATTTATATTGTAAAATCGAGTTAGGAGGTGGTGTCGTGTTTTAGCTCGGGTTGGTAACCTCACATGCCATCTTGAGCATGGTGAAGATGGTTTGGTTCCTAAAGCAACCGTTTAGTTGTTATGGGCACTTTAAAATGCATGCACGACACGTTCTCGGGCTGGCTCACCGGGTGGACGTGGCTACCGAGCTCGAGTGCTCGGCGTCACCATGCTGGTCACGCATGCGCGTGCTACCGCGCGTTGCCAGCCATGGGTGCCTCTGGCCTGGCTGTGGCCCGGCCACCGCTAGCCCCGTCACGCGGAGCTGCTATTGCCAATAGCCCTGCTACACTACCGCACTGCCAACCCACCTGTGTCACCACACTAGGTCGGTCGAGCCCGCCTAGGCTTGGCCAAGGACGACCATAGCAGGTCGATAGTCCCATGCTCTACCCTATGTCCTGCTGCTCTGACCCACGTCTTGCTGCACTACCTCGCGCTGCGCTGTCGTTGCCTCACCATCGCATCCGCACCCCCTGTGGCTCTACACCACTGTTCGCCCTACTGGTGGCCCTACCACTGCTACATGCCGTGCTACCATACCTGCTATCGGCTCACCCTTAAAGACACGGTAGCTGCTCATGCCATGTCGATCATGGATGCATGCACGCCTTGTCCATAGCACCTGTGCGTGTGCATCCTGATCACGCCGCTCGCACCTCGCTAAGGTGAGGATGAGCCAAGCGCTGACTGTGTCTCTCTCTCTCTATGCTACCACCATCGAGTCATGCCATTAAATTCATCAGGGAGAGGTCACCTTGAGTCGCTTCGTCACATTGATGGCTTCATCATCAAGTTGCCTAGCTACCCATCCCCACCCCACCTTGAATGGCGCCCGGTCAAGCTCCAATTTTGGAGTTTCCCCGCCGCCGTGCCAATAAGGCCGCGCTCGACCATGGCCAAGGGCAGCCCTCCATCATTTCATCCTGAGCCAATTCTTGTGCACCACTAGATTCGTCTTCATCCCCTCTTCACCCTGCGTGCCATAGTCGAACCGCTACCTCCTCCCTATCATTACTGACGTGACCGTGTTGCCACGGTGCTCTGTCGCACGGCTCGGACGCACATGGCCAGCCCTCCACTGCTGTCCTCCGCTCCAACCTTTGCTTCGGCCTGGTCCATGGTAGCCTCCTGATGCTCGCGCGCTAACTAATTAAGTCTATAGCCGCCCCAGCTCGTTCAAACAGTGGCACCGCCGTCGTGGATGGTCGCGCGCCACTGCAGCCTTCCCCAGCAAGTCATGTCACCCTACAACGCTGCTTAGCGTAGCCACTCGGGTCGGATATGGTGATCAACCCGTTTGGTGGGCCTGCGCAAGTCCTAGGTGGCCGGCGTAGACATCCAGTGCCACCGCTAGCAGCGCCATCGTGCACTGAGCTGCCAAGGGTGTGCGTGGTGAATTAAGGAAGGATCAGGGGGTTAAGTGATAAGGTTTGAGAGAGTGGGGAATAGCATTATTCGGGAGAAGTGCCTGGCCTATTTTGCAAAAGTGCCAGCGCGTGCGGGATTCCCCCGCGTGGGCCGCTTCCACGGGACGCTACGCGTGTGGGCTACGTCGCGCAGGCCGCGCGTGTGGGCCACGCGGGAGATTCATTTTTCTTTTTCCTAGGAAATTAGTAATGGTTTTCTAATTTAATTTCTCAGCTGATCTTTGGTAATTAACATAAAATCATGTAGGTGTCCAAAAATTGTGAAACAAATTTTGTTAGATTCCTAAAATAGTGATCTACCTGTTGGTATAATTAGTTTATACATATACATGTTGATACTAGGAGCTATTAAATCGTTTGAGAATGCTTCATATTATTAAATTTATCACTGTAGGATTTTTTTGGTAAATTTGTGATAGCTTTAGTCCTAGAATTTTTATAGTAGCTTCATTGTATTATTATGTGCTCACTATAATTTTTATAGCCTAAGAATAGACTAAACATTAGAATAGTTAAATGTTCCTTGTTTAAATTTACACTAAATCTTTAATAGAAATAAAGGCATACCAATGATTTGCGAAACTAGGTGCTTATTAGTTGAACTCAACATGTTGCTTGATGAAGATGATAGTTAGCTTAGTATCTTAGTTATTAGAGCTAGCTTAGTAGCTTATTATGTGTATTCTTATTTTAAGAGTTGTTGTTGCCTAAATGCTAAGTGTTGCATCATCATCGCATGCATGTAGAGAACGATTTGGTGGAGATAGTGACCATCGACGGTCAAGAGTTCAAGGACATCGTCGAGGAGTACGAGGAGATTCTCGTACAAGAGGAGGTCCTAGAGCCACCAACAACTAACTCAGCTGACACCGCGCCTGCCCAAGGCAAGCCCTGGTACATAACACTTATTTTTATAATCACTATATATATATATATATATATATATATATATATATATATATATATATATATGTGTGTGTGTGTGTGTGTGTGTGTGTGTGTGTGTGTGTGTGTGTGTGTGTGTGTGTGTGTGTGTGTGATGTGCATTTATGTTATAGGAATTTTATGGAAACCATTGGCATAGATATATTTGTCCTATGAGTCTTACTAGTGTAGGTTCGAGTAGCTGCTATGCTTTGGTTTTCGATAGCGTGAGTAACCTATCGTTACTCACAATAGGTGATCATTATAATTACTCTCATAATAAAAATGATGAAAGGAAAATGAAGACCGAGCAAGAATATGGTATGGGTATTGGTGGGTGTAACGAGTTGTGTCCCATGGCCAGAAGGGCTTAGCTTGGTTACACTGTTTTCCATGTTCATGTCGATTAAGGACCTTCCATTGTTGTGGATGGTAGTTAGGTCACAGACTTATTATCCTGAGCACATACATGTTTATGGGAGCGGGAAGGCTCGTTATGCTCTTGTTGTGGGTTCTATCTCTTTTCGGACAGACTAATTGGAGGTGGGAAAAGGTGGAGGTCTAAGCACCATATTGAGACTGGGTCACAAGTGTGGGGGCTTGGAGTCCAAATTTGGACAAGGACCTGGACCCCGTGATAGGAGTGGAATGGGTTGGTCTTGTTTGTGCCTGGGGTACAAACAGGGTGTGTGTTTCGGGGTACCCAGGTAGGATACATTGGTTCATGAATCGCTGTTTCCGTGAGGCGGTATGACTTGGCTATGGTCTATCACCATAGTAAGAACTGGAATATGAAAGATGGTAAATTGGTTCTAATTGCTCAACATTTGCTTGAAAGTAGACAGGTGCTTACCTAGAATGGTTAGCTAATGAAGTAATCATGACTTCTAATTAAACTTGATCTTAAGGATGTACTTCTAGTACTGATTTTTGCAAACAAAAAGAAAACAACAAACACATATTGCCAATCATACCCCTTGGAGTTGGGAAACTATTCTCACTAGTCGGGTAAGTCTTGCGAGTACATTGTGTACTCAGGGTTTATTTTACCCTATTGCAGGTGCAGCTTGAGGAGTAGCTCTTGTGTGGAGGATTCTTCTGGTGAGCACAGACGGATCCTTGTATCATTTTCGCTAGATGTTTATTTTCATTCCGTTGTTTAATTATCGCACTCTAAACCCTAGTATTGTAATAAATAATTTTTAAGAACTCTTGTTGTATGAAATGGACTAAGTATTGTAAGCTCGTACTCATTATTGGATTTTGGAGGTAAAATGTGGATTGATTCTAGTTCTCCCTTGGGGTGTGCTCGACGGAACTGTTCGATGTAGGTAACTTTTGGGGTGCTTGGTGTCTAGTGGAAGACGAGCGCCTCCAAAAGCTTGTTATCTTGGGCGGTTCTGCCACAGGTGGTATCAGAGCCAATAATGAGTCTATGAGTTTAAGAACCCTTTTCAAAAACCTAAAATTTGACCAACAAAAGCTTTGTGAAAAGTAGGATGCGATAAATTGTGTAAATAATTGTAAGCCCTAGCAATATGGTCTATCTAGGATAGTGGCATTGGTTTTATCTAATCTATTTTCTACAGGTACACTAACTTACGCTTCATAAGAATCATTAGCTTATGGAAAGTGAGTGTATGATGTGCCAAAAATTTTATATGAATGCCGCTATATTCTGACTTGAGTGAACGAATAGGTCGATATATGCATCATGAAGAAAGAATTTAACTTAAACTAAACTTCCCCACACATATAATTTTTGGGTAGTAAATTGATAGAATGATAAATAAAGAGAAATGCTTTAACTCTTAAGGAAATGTTCTCGCTTGTAACCATTTTATTGGGCCTTGTTATCTCTATAGCCGTTTGTTTCTAAGTATGGAGGTCTGGTCCCTAACGGTGGTTCCTATCTATTTGCAGATGAACCTGAGGTTTGATCATGGGAGCACCAGTGCTAGGACGGCCCATGGTCTTGGTGAAGACCAGGGCGAAAATGGTTGTGGCGATGATCATGGCAATGCCAATGGGGAGAGCCATGAGGCCCCACTCCTTGGTCCTCCTCCTCCACCACCACCATCACCTCTGATGACCCATGCTGAGATGATGGCTAAGATGTTGGCTACTCAACGCTAGTCAGCCTGTGCCCTGGAGATGCTGGCATAGGCTATTGGTGGCTTCGCCCGTGGAGGCCCCGGTGGCAATGGCAGGAACAGGGGTGGTGCTCATGGTCCCAAAAGGCCCTGTTCCTATTAGGACTTCTTGGGGACACACCCACCCATGTTCTTGCCGACTACGGAGCCTCTAGACATGGAGTATTGGCTTCGTATTCTGGAGCAGAAGTTTTAGCTGCTCAATGTGACGAAGGAGTAGAAGGTGTGCTTTGCCGCACAACAGCTTCTAGGATCTGCTAGTGCTTTATGGGACACTTTCAATGCCATGCAACCTGTGGACCACCATGTGACTTGGTGGGAGTTTACCGCTGCTTTCCGTTGGTACTATATTCCTACTAGATTGCTGAACAGGAAGTTGTTCGAGTTTCTAGAGCTGAAGCAAGGAAACATGATTGTGATAGAGTATGTGAAGAAGTTCAACTATCTTGCACAATATGTTGGGACTCATGTGGACACTGATGAGAAGAAGATGGACCATTTCAATCACGATCTCTGTTGCATCTTGCAAGAGAAGCTGTATACAGGGGGCTATTAGACCTTTGGTGCTTTAATAAATGCTGTCGTTGCTATGGAGGGACTTTAGCGTGACTCTCAAGTTGAGTGGAAGCGTAAGAGGGTGATCACTGGGTCTTCTAGTCACCAACAGTCACAGAAGGTATAGGTTGTGAGGAGGGTGTCCTATCACTCTCTGGGTGGACAGTTGTCTCGTCAGACTCAGTAGACTTACCAGGCACCTCCCACTTAGTACCATGCACATACTCAGAAGGTGTAGCAGCCTTAGGGACAGCAGGTTCTGCCTCATCAGGGATAGGGGAACAAGCTGAGTGCTTATTTCAAGTGTGGCAAGGAAGGCCACTATGCTCGTGAGTGCCCCTAAAATCAGCTTACTTAGTCTTCTCAGCCTTCAGCCAACTCTTGTTTGGTCAAGAGGACTATCATCAGGAAGAAGGTGCCCGTGAGCCGCTCGGGACAGGTTAACTTCACTGAGGATGAGGAGATCCCATAGGGAGAGTCTGTGATGGCTGGTATGTTCACCATTGATTCCCACCTAGCATATGTATTATTTGATTCTGGTGCATCACATTCATTCATGAGTATAGGGTTTGCACAAAGGCATAATATATTTACTATGGCTATTCCTATTTCCTATAGAATCAGAACCCTAGGTGCGCAGTTGTGCATTAAAACTTAGACAGACACTATGAGACTAGTGCTAGCCACTCACTCTTATCATCTCCAGTTCATGGTGCTGCCTAGGCAAGGCATAGATGCAATTTTGGGAATGAATTGTTTGAGAAATTATGGGGTAGTCCTGAACCTTAGGCTGAGACTTGTTGAGTTGAAGCTTCCTTCTTCTAAGGATAGAATGTCTCTCCTTATGCCCTCAGTCCCCGCCTTACTAGTCATTACTCATGTTGAAGCTTCTCCTAATCTTGCTTCTATTCCTGTGGTTTGTAAGTTTTCGGATGTCTTCCTTGAGGATCTACCTGGGTTACCACCAGATCAGAAGGTTGAGTTTGCAATTGAGTTAGAACCTGTCAAAATCATGGATGAAAAGAGAGTTACTAGAAATAAAGTGGTGAAATTTTATAAAGTCTAGTGGCAAAACCATTCGGAGGACGAAGCAACTTGGGAGCAGGAGAGTTATATTCTGGAGCATTATCCCCATCTTCTCCCCGGTGTGCTGAGGTAATAGTTTATGTTAAAAGCTTACTCTTACCCTTTTCCTACACTAGGCACTCACATGAAATCTTAGGATGAGATTTTGTTTAAGGGGGGGAGAGCTGTAACACCCTCGGTGTTATGCCCTAAACAAATTACCAAATCATGTCATGAGCATCATGTTTATGTGATAATGCATGTGATGGAATGTGTAGATAACATTTTTGTAACTTAAGATGATCAATAAAAATGTTAAATGAGAAGCTATTCCATAACTCATATGTATCAAGTAGGGTTTAAAACTATTTTTTATTGAACAAAAACACTATAGAACATATATGTAGCACCTAAATAAAGTTTGGAATATGAACTTTGTAGATGACAATGAAATACTTGCCGTGGAAAAATAACATTGCTAGCCAACATTTCTAATAGTCTAGAAATGCAACTTGGAATCAAGTTCAGCTCAAAGACTTAGAATATTTTCAAGTTTATAACAGCAAGACAATGCAATGTTTGGTGATTTATTTTGTGAAATTGAGTTAGGAGGTGGTGTCATGTTTTAGCTCAGGTTGGAAGCCTCACATGACATCTTGAAAATGGTGAAGATGGTTTGGTTCCTAAAGCAACCGTTTAGTTGTTATGGGCGCTTTAAAATGCATGCATGACACGTTCTCGGGCTGGCTCGTCGGGTGAACATGGCCACCTAGCTCAGGCGCTCGGCATCACCATGTTGGTCGCTTATGGCCGGCTATGGCTACCTCTAGCCTGGTTGTGGCCCAGCCATCGCTGGCCCTGTTGCACAGAGCTACTGCTGCCATCAGCCCCATCACACTGCAGCACTGCCGACCCACCCATGCCGCCATGCTGGGTCAGTCGAGCCCGCCTGGGCTTGGCCGAGGCTAGCCACAGCGGGCCGATGGTATCGCGCTTTGCTACTCTACCCCATGCTCTGCTGCTCTGACCCACGTCCTGCTGCACTGCCTCATGCAGCCACCATTGATGCCGCTGCGCCGCATTGCACTGTTGTCTCCTCAGCATCACATGAGCACCCCCTGTAGCTCTGCACCGATGTTTGCCCTATCGGTGGCCCTACCACTGCTACGTGCGCGCTTGGCGTATTCATAGCATCAGCACATGGCCATACCTGCTATCGGCTCCCCCTTAAAGGCGCGGCAGCCGCTCATGCCTGTCGGTCATGGATGCGTGCATGCCTTGTCTGTAGCGCCTATGTGTGTGCGTCCTAATCGCACCGCTCGCATCCCACCAAGGCGAGGATGAGCCCAGCGCTGAGTGTGTCTCTCTCTCTGCTATCGCCATTGAGTCGCGCCATTAAATTCATTACGAAGAGATCACCTCAAGTCGATTCATCATGATGTGGCTCCGTCATCAAGCTGCCTAGCTACCCGTCCCCACCCCACCTTGAATGGCACCTGGTCGAGCTCCAATTTTGGAGTTTCCCCATCGCCATGCCGATAAGGCCGCGCTCGACCATGACCGAGGGCAGCCCTCCATTATTTCATCCCAAGCCAATTCCTGTGCACTACTAGATTCGCCTTCATCCCCTCTTCGCCCTATGCACCTTATTCGAACTGCTACCACCTCCCCATCATCGTTGATGCGACTGTGCCACTATGGTGCGCTGTTGCATGGCTCGGCCGCACATGGCCAGCTCTCCACCGCCTTTCTCCGCTCCAACCTTCACTTCGGCCTAGTCCATGGTAGCCTCCTGATGCTCGCGCACTAACCAATTAGGTTTGTAGCTGCCCCAGCTCACCGAAACAGTGGCACCGCCATCGCGGATGGCCACGCGCCATTGCAACCTTCCCTAGCAAGTCATGTCACCCTGCACCACCGCTTAGCATAGCCGCTCGGGTTAGAGATGGTGATCGACCCATTAGGTGGGCCCGCGCAGGTCCTAGGTGGTCGGCGTAGACACCCAGTGACGCCGCTCGCCACGCCGCCGTGCACTGAGCTGCCGAGGGGTGTGTGGGTGAATTAAGGAAAGATTGGGGGGTTAAGTGAGAAGGTTTGAGAGAGGGGGGAATAGTGTTAAGACTTAGTTGTAATTCAGGAGAAGTGTGAGGCCTATTTTGCAAAAGTGCCAGCGCGCGCAGGATTCCGCCTTCGCGGGCCATCTCGTGCGTGGGTCAGCGCTCGCATGGGCCGCTTCTGTGAGCCACTACGCACATGCGCTATGTCGCGCAGGCCGCGCGTGTGGGCCACGCGGGAGATTCATTTTTCTTTTTTCCTAGGATTTTTTTGGTAAATTGGTGATAGCTTTAGTCCTGGAATTTTTATAGTAGCTTCATTGTATTATTATGTGCTCACTGTAATTTTTGTAGCTTAAGAATAGACTAAACATTAGGATAGTTAAATGTTCCTTGTTTAAATTTACACTAAATCATTAATAAAAATAAAGGCATACCAATGATTTGCGAAAGTAGGTGCTTGTTAGTTGAACTCAACACGTTGCTTGATGAAGATGATAGTTAGCTTAGTATCTTAGTTATAAGAGCTAGCTTAGTAGCTTAGTATGTGTATTCTTATTTTAAGAGTTGTTATTGCCTAAATGCTAATTGTTGCATCATCATCGCATGCATGTAGAGAATGAGTTGGTGGAGATAGTGACCATCGATGGTCGAGAGTTCAAGGAGATCATCGAGGAGTACAAGGAGGAGATTCTCGTACAAGAGGAGGTCCCAGAGCCACCGACGATTGACTTAGCTGACACCGCGCCTGCCCAAGGCAAGCCCTCGTGCATAACCCTTATTTTTGATAATCACTAAATATATATATGTGATGTGCATTTACGTTATAGGAATTTTATAGAAACCACATGCATAGATATATTTGTCCTATGAGTCTTACTAGTATAAGTTCGAGTAGCTGCTATGCTTAAGTTTTTGTTAGCGTGAGTAACCTGCTGTTACTTATAATTGGTGATTATTATAATTACTCTCATGATAAAAATGATGAAAGGAAAATGGAGACCGGGCAGGGATATGGTATGGGTATTGGTAGGTGTAATGAGTTGTGTCCTGCGGCCAATGAGGCTTAGCTTGGTTACACTATTTTCCCTATCCGTGTCGATTGAGGACCATCCGTTGCTATGGATGGTAGTCAGGTCACAAACTTATTATCCTGAGCACATACTTGCTTATGGGAGTGGGAAAGTTCATTACACTCTTATCGTGGGTTCTGGCTCTTTTTGGACCGACTGATTAGAGGCAGAGAAAGGTGGAGGTCTAAGCACCATATTGAGACAGGGTCTCAAGTGTGGGGGCTTGGAGTCCAAGTTTGGACGTAGGCACATACCCCGTGATAGGAGTGGAATGGGTTGGTCTTGTTTGTGCCTGGGGTACAAACAGTGCGTGTGTTTCGGAGTACCCAGCTAGGATACATTGGTTCACGAATCGCCGTTTCTGTCACACGGTAGTAAGACTTGGCTACGATCTAGCACCGTAGTAAGAACTGGAATATGAAAGATGGTAAATTGGTTCTGATTGCTCAACCTTTGCTTGAAAGTAGGCAGGTGCTTACCTAGAATGGTTAGCTAATGAAGTAATCATGACTACTAATTAAACTTGATCTTAAGGACGTACTTCTAGTAATGATTTTCGCAAACAAAAAGAAAACAACAAACCCATATTGTCAATCAGACCCCTTGGAGTCAGGAAACTATTCCCACTAGTCAGGTAAGTCTTACGAGTACATTGTGTACTCAGGGTTTATTTTATTCTGTTATAGGTGCAGCTTGAGGAGTAGCTCTTGTGTGGAGTATTCTTCTAATGGGCATAGATGGATCCTTGTATCATTTCCGCTAGATGTTTATTTTCATTCGGCTGTTTAATTATCGCACTCTGAACCCTGGTATTATAATAAATAATTTCCAAGAACTCTTGTTGTATGAAATGGACTAAGTATTGTAAGCATGTACTCATTATTGGATTCTAGAGGTAAAACGTGGATTGATTCAAGTTCTCCCTTGGGGTGTGCTCGACGGAACTGTCCGATGTAGGTAGCTTTCGGAGTGCTTAGTGTCTAGTGGAAGACGAGCACCTCCGAAAGCATGTTATCTCAGGCGGTTTTGCCATAGGATCTACCCAGAGTCAGAGGGTGGCCTCAAGATCACTCTCTTGGCTGAGCTTGGTGAAGACATCACGTCCGTAGCGGTTGAGATGTCGGGCAAGAGCACAGGGCCCAACATTCATAGCTTCCTCCAATCCGGTGAAGAACGCATAGATTCGGGGAGGCTGCTCCTCCTCCTCCTTGGGTAGTTTGGGTTCTTGTAGATGCAAGTCCCCGAACTGGTCAACAATGAAGTCAAGGCTACCGAATGTGATCTTCTCGTCCAGCTGAATCCTTTCCACGGCGTTGTCGATGTTGATGATGATTCCCATCAGAAACACGATATTAATCTGAACACGAAAGGCCCCTACCTGGCATGCCAACTGTCGGATTATTGAGCTCTAGCAATGCCTAGCAACGTGATCATGTAAGTTGATCCAGATGGTTGCACACAAGATATAGAGATTTATACTGGTTTGGCCCCTCGGGAAGCGAGTAAAAGCCATACGTCCAGTTGCTACTTCTTGTATTCGTATACTAGGTTATTGGGGCTATTGCTCCTAGCTACAAGGTAGATTGGAATGAGGTGATGGTGTCATGGTGGACGTGACGATCGTGGAGTCCTTACCCCTCTTTATATAGGCAGAGGGGTAGGGTTACAATGAGGGCGATCGGCGCTATGGATTGGATTCCGAGTTTGCTACAACAAATCAATTCTATCCTACCATAACTATGATGGTGGCAGATATCCTTGATACATCGTGATCTCCAAGTTGGTAGTTGTGCCTAGTCCATGCGGGCTTCCTCCTTAGTCGTCCTCCGTTGATGGGCCAGATATATGGTCGGTGAGGGTACCCCGAGCCCATATCTCTAACACTATGGTATATCCTATGCTAGCAAAACCTTGTCTAGGCCACAACTCAATTATGCTACCACTGAAAAAGAGTTGTTGGCTATTGTCTTTGCAATAGACAAGTTTAGATCTTACTTAGTGGGGGGCGAAGGTAATTATTTATACATACCATGTTGCTCTTAAGTACCTCCTCACTAAGAAAGATGCTAAGCCTCAATTGATCTGATGGATTCTCCTACTCTAAGAATTTGACATAGAAATAAGAGATAAGAAGGGAGTAGAGAACTCAATAGCCGATCACTTGTCTAGGCTTCAATATAAGGAAACACAAGAGTCACCTATTAATGACTATCTGAGAGACGACACACTCCTCTAGGTAATAGACTCTGACCCATGGTATGCAAATATTGTGAACTATATGGTTGTAGGTTTTGTTGCACTAGGGGAAGACAAGAGGAAACTTAAGCATGAAAGCCATTTCTACTTGTGGGATGATCTATATCTTTATTGGGTCTGTTCTGATGGACTGCTATGGAGATGTGTCCCTATGGTTGAAGCCAAAAAATCATAGAGAGATGTCATGCATCACCCTATGGAGGATATTATGGAGCATTCCATACAAATGCCAAGATCTGGCAAAGTAAATTCTTCTGGGCAACGATGTATCAAGATACAATGGAGTTTGTTAGAAGATGAGCTAGATGCTA
This sequence comes from Miscanthus floridulus, assembly GCF_019320115.1. Taxonomy (NCBI): domain Eukaryota; kingdom Viridiplantae; phylum Streptophyta; class Magnoliopsida; order Poales; family Poaceae; genus Miscanthus; species Miscanthus floridulus. The sequence goes on from NC_089594.1 coordinate 69,717,288, forward strand.
GAGACATGGAAACATCAATGCTCGGGATGCAATGCCACTCATGAACAACCTCCAAGTAGAGTTGTTTGATGTCTAGGGGATTGACTACATGGGACCATTCCCAAAGTCTAGAGATGCTAGATACATCTTGGTGGCGGTGGACTATGTCAAAATGGGTAGAAGCATTACCATGTCGAGCCGCTGACTCCAAGCATGCCAAGAAGATGTTCCATGAAGTGATATTCCCATGATTTGGAACACCTCGATTGGTCATTAGTGATGGAGGGCCAAATTTCATCGACAAGACCATTCGATAGTTCCTGGCAGAATATGGAGTCAAGCACAACATTGTGACTCCATACCATCCCCAAACGAGTGGTCATGCTGAAACATCAAATAAGCAAATCAAGAACATTCTGCAAAAGGCAGTGGATGAGATGGGGAAGAAGTGGAAGTACAAGCTTCATGATGCACTTTGGGCATATCAAACGACATATAAAACACCCATATGTATGTCACCTTATCAGCTTGTATATGAAAAAAATATGAGGAATTGGAATTTAGGGATCATTGGGCAATCAAGAAATGGAACATGGATCTCCATCTGGCTGGCAAGAATTGTCAAATGCAAATATCTGAGCTGCAAGAATGGAGAGAGAAGGCTTATCATAGCTCCAAGATTTACAAAGATAGAACCAAAAGATGGCATGACAAGATAATCAAGCACAAGGAGTTCAAGCCTGGAGATAAGGTTCTACTATTCAACTCAAGAGTAAAGCTCTTTGGTCATGGAAAACTTTGAAGGAAATGGGAAGTGCCATTCGAGGTGGTTGAAGCATCATCACATGGTGCCATCACACTCCAAGATGATACAAGCAACACCTTCAAGGTAAATGGTCAACGTTTGAAATTTTTTCTTGAACCTCAAAACTTAGAAGAAATTGACTTGATTGATTTTTTGCAATTTAATGATCTAATCTAGAAAGTTCAATTTTGTTCTTATTCCTTCTAGATCTTAAGCTAATTCAATAGTTCAATAAAATTTTGACTCTCTGGTGTCTCTCACCAGAAGAGTCCCTTGTGTTTTCACCATTTTCTATCTATGAATAAAAGCCATGTACAGTTTTGAAGAAGTGTGGGGGTGTGCAACACTCCCATTTTGAACACAAGGGTTGAAGCACATCATGAAGTGGTGAAGGAGCATCACACAACTTTTGGAATTCGGTTTGAGTCTCTTTCACTAGTTCATATGATGCTTACTCCCTGTTTTGCACTTGTTTAAAATTGCAAATTAAAAAGAACCAAGTTTTACACATAAAGTTTAAACTTTGAAAGTGAATATGAATATAGCTCTTTAAGATTGGCATGCATAATGATTATTCCTTACATATACTTGGTGCTTGTGGGAAAATATCATATAGGAAAATCATTTTGACTAAGTTGTTGTGGAGTGTGATATAGTTCTAGCTTAGAAATCCTACCGGTTCTAATCAAAGTACTTGGAGAATTTGTTTTTGATAAAAATATTATAAACCAAAGTGTCACATACTCCTCAGTGGTGATAAATTCCTACCAGTGCCATATACATACTTTTAGGATACGAACCTTCTACATAAGTTGCTTACTTTGTGTTGAGTTTTGTCAAGTCTTGTTGACCCTTGTTGAGAGATTTATCATGCTCCCAAGATCAAGATCACGTACATGCCACATATATGTACTGCTTCTACACTGGAAGTACACAATAACATGCTTTTCATCCACCTCAAAATGTTTTACTCCTGCATTGGAGGTGAACACAAAAATATGTTTGTTAGGATTCCACCAAATAAATGCTCTAAGTTCTTGTGAATATCTCTCTTGAAAAGTTTTATTGCAGAAAAGAGACATGGGGCTATACAAAAGAAAAAGTGAAAAAAATGGACACAAAGATGTCCAAAGTATCGAAAACAATGGGTACAAAGATGCCCGCCTAAAAAAGAATAAAAATAGCCCCTGATCTCTTACAAATATTTCAAGTTTCAACAAGAGAGATATATTTCAAGGAGCATAGTAGAATTAGGTTAGCCATCAAATATTCCACACACATGCACATCTTGATCTAAGAGTATGATATTTCCCTCCTTGGGTCCGGGATTTGACTTTACAATATATGCAAGGTAAGTATGCTACATATTTTATCTCTACCTGAACTCCACATAAGCTTTTAGAATTGGGAAGGAAAAGAAGGCATTGCTGTGATGTGCCTTGGTGAGAAATCATACACCATTGAGCGATTTGAGAGTACCATTTGAGGAGTATAAAGTGGACTATACTTTTCTTGTGAAAATTTTAAAAACTCCAAGTTACCGAGATGAGAATTTGGGAAGATGACTTCGCTTCGAGAGTTGTTCCACTTTTCAACCGCTCAAGGAGAAATGTTAGCCACTCACATATCCCATATTAGGAATGTTTTGGAATAATCCGTATGCTAGTCCCATATCTTGAATAGCTATGTTTATGTTTATCTTAACGTTTACTCAGGACGAGCAAAGAATAAGTGTGGGGGAACTTGTTGATGGTCATTAAACTCCAAACTAACCATCAACTATTGCATAAATTGACATGAAATGAATCACAAACTCTAGTTATAGGGTTTGATTCTAACAAGTTCTATGGGTTTTGGTGCTCTCACTTGTCTTGCAGGATATTTAATTTTTTACCAAATAAAACTATCACAAATGAAAAATTGGAGTGTACCATTGCGAAGAGCTCGTCGAGACGATCGAAACAGATATATTATTTGATATTTTTGGAGCTCAGAATAAAAAGATATGAATTTCACAAATTAAAAAGGAGTGCCAACGTCATCGCTGATGTCAGCACTCCGCAATAGTGCTAAGCAAGCCAATGGCCAGCGGCCACATGGCGGGCATCGATGATAGCAGCAGGCAGCGGGCTAGGCAGGGCCTAGCTATCCCTTGCCGCTTTGGCACAGTAGGCGCGTGGAGGAGTAGCTGGACTGCTTGGTTTGGCCGGCCCAGGAGTCCGGTTTCCTTCCTAGAAATGTAGAACAACGCCTAGTCCACCGGTTCATGCCTGGTTTGGGGCCCAAATGGTCGGTTCTCTTCTGGTTTTATTCACAAGTCAGTTGGGAACTTTCTAGAAGCGATCTCTATGATCTCCACCCCCCCAAAGAAGGTCGGTTTGATCTGATGGTGACCAAAGATTGTGACGCGGATTGATGATGTGGCGATTCCTTGGTCTCTACTCTATCCCCACTATATAAGGACGCCCAGACCCCCTCTAGGAGACACACATCTATACACCCTATGCTTCAGAGCTTCATTATTTCATACACAAATTGTAGTAGTGTCCCTCTAGGTGATTCTCACCTAGTTGAATTATAGAAAAATAGGGAGAGAGGAGAGGAGAGAAATATGAGGAGAAGCCGAATTTGTCGAATTCTTCTCGACTTTGTACCTCTACGGATCTGATTTATCTCTGAGTTACATTCAGGTTCTTCTATTGGTGTTTATAAGTTCTCTATTTAATTAAATTCAATCTTTACTTTATTTTACTTACGGGAACTCCCCTTGCATTGAATGCTCTAGTCTTAAGATCTGGATTAGAGTAGTAATCAATAGCGTAGACGTGGTGTCTAAGCTAGTGTTTACTTGAGTTTGCGCCCGATCTCACAATTAGTTGAGGTAGCCCTAGAGGTGACAGCTCTGTCAGGCCGTTGCAATCCACCATATTCGGATTGGTGTTTCGTAGAGCTTAGGCAACCTTCCCCCGACTACTTTTTCTCACCTCCTTTGAGAGTCGGAAAGGTACTATTGCTCCAAAGTAAGTAAGTAAAGTAAGTCTAATCCTTAGTTATCTACTTTAAGCCTTAGAAAATCCCTCTCTACCCACAAAAAGACTTTTCTATTTTTATCCTTAGACGACCTTGACCCTTACTAGAACACTTCGCGTTCCCCGTGGAAATCGATACCTTAGAATACTCTTGGGTGAAAGCTACAGCGGTATCCGTGAGCTTGCGGATTTTTCTGTGTGCGTTAACAAATACCAATAGTCACTATAGACTTGCTTCGGGCATCGGATCGCACCTAGTCTGCCAAGTGATGCTGGCCTATAGCTCTACGCTGAACCCAAACGTGGGGGATTACAAGGGACGGACAGGGCTGTCACCACCTGCCGCCTACCTCTCAATCGTGGGGGATGAGGCAAACGAAGGTAACTTCTAGCTTAGACACCATGTCTACGCTATCGATCACTACTCTAGCGTTGGCCAGGAACTTTCATCTTTATCAGGAGTCCTCTACTAGAGTATCTATCATGGGGATGGACAACGAACCCACAAGAATATAATTATCACAGCTAAATTACTTATGAACTCAATTCCAAAGTTGAACATGAACTTCTTACTTCAAGTGGTAAGACGAACATAGAGATACAAGTGTAGAGAAGCCAGAAGCTCTGGCACTCCTTCTGCTAAGTGTACAAGTGCATCGAGTACACTAGTGGATGTAGCTAACAACTCTGGTACCTCTCCAACTCTTTTCTCACTCGCTCGCTATTCTATTCTAGCTAAGATGCTAATTATATAAGTGTTGCTCTTCTTCTTCTTCTCAATGTGTATGATGATGATGGGGTTGCACCTCCCCCTCTTTTATAGCTCACTTAGGATGGTTCTGAGAAATATTACAGGTGGATCAGCATGCAATCGCCCTTGGGGGCATTAATGGCACCGACTGGCCAAAGGTAGGCTCGAGAGGCACAAGGTGGGTGCGGCCACCCCTGGCTAGTGCCTCCATGCGACTGCCATCACGTGGTCGGTTGCTTCATGGGCCAGGATTGCTTCCACATGGGTTTTGGGCCTAGGTTCTTGGGGTAGGTGGGCTTCTCCTTTTTTGTTTATTTGTGCTTTCTCTGTTTGCGCACTTTGATCATATTTCCCATGTTTTCCATCTATTTCTTCTTGTTCATGACAAATCACCAAAATTTGTGGAATATGTTAGTTCATAAACCCTATCACTAAGTTTGGTATTCATTTTAGTGAGTTTTATACAAATGTTGGCGGTAAGAAATGTGAGATATGCAAGGCCAACAGTGGCCTTGAGATCTTTTGTAACACCTCTGGTGTTACGAACTTGCTTAGCACCTAGGTTAAGGCCTCAGGAAATCTAGTCAAACGAGTTTTCAAATTTTAACAAGTTAAAACACACATGAAACGAAAAACAATTTCTGTAAACAGAAACAACATATAATGTGTGTTTAGTGTTTATGTAAAAATGATGAGCAAATAGTGTAGATAAGAGTGCAACTTTAATTTTTGGGAAGTGAATATTGTTAACTAGCATTTTTGGGAGCTCAAATATCGAGTCCGAAATTTAAACTAGAACTTTTTGTTTAATCGACAAGAAATTGAACTTATGTTTAAAATGCCATTTTGGTGAATTATATTGAGCAAAATAGTTAAAAGGGTGCTTAATGTTTTGCTCCTATGGGTTAGTATGAAGTATGGACTATTGTGTGAAATGCTTATTGGTTGAAATTAATAAGGTTTAGACATATTAAAAACTATGACGAAAGCGTTAATGGTTGTTAGTTCTAACCGAACCTTGCCCTTTTCTAAGTCTAGAAATGATAGTAGACAATGTCGTTTTGACATTCAAATTCTAACAAAATTGTTTAAACACTAACTTTATGTTCTTGTACTGTTGGTTGCCTCTAAGCGAGTACTTGAGCATGGCTTAGGTGGTATTGGTGTTAGGTGTCATCTTGTCCTCTTAAAAATTTCCCAAACTTCGCTAAAACGTGTTGAAACCGTGTGTCGGCGATCCGTTCGCAGACTGGTGTTCAGAGCAATGAGCTCATATTGGCATCCATCTATCTCCTTCTCTGGTTGCTCTCTGGTCATGGCGATGGCGTTGCTAGGTCATTGACAATGTGGACTTTACGATAGGGGAATTAGTTAAACCTCAACTATGATCATTAGTAACTTTTGCTACACTTTAAAATACGTGCACATCACCTAGGGTAGCCATTCAGACTGTGTTTGCGGTCACCGTGGGCACATCGCAGTTGGCGGCGGGGTCACATCGCAACCAAGCTATGACCACTGGTCCGCGTGTGCGCTAGGCCAATGCCGTGCTGTGCCCAGGCCTTGCGTGGACTGACCCGACCGGCAGTGGTCTAGTCCCACTGCCACGATCAGCGCACGCCAACGTCCAGCCACTGAGTCATGCGTGGGGTCATGGTGGAGCTACGGCGGTCGCTGCCTTGACGATGTGGCGCTCGCCCCACCCTTTGTCCTACCTACCGCATCGAGCCTCTAGACATGTCGCGCTGCCGCCGCGTCTAGGTCAACGACCCTGGTCACCGTGGTGATGAGACATCTTCCTGTCCTGCCCCGCAAGCCGACGCCGGTGCGAACTGCTTAGGTTCGGCCGCTCCAATTCAAGCGCATCACGCCAAGCCCTCCCCGATCTTGTCACCTATGCGCACGTGCTCATACTACAGCTATCGGTCAAAGCCACCGTCTTAATCCACTCGAGCTCACTCATGTGCCTCTCCACGACATGACCACAACGGGAGCACCGTGTGCTCTACCTCTCTATTCGCTTAGCCTGGAGCTTCAGAGTTCAATTCCTTGCACCAACAAGTGGCCTAGGGAGTCGACTAGCCAAGCGACCCCTATCGAGGCTTTGTCGCGTCTTGGCATAGACGGACTTAGTGTTTCCGTGGCCGCCGGTCATCTCGCCGCCGTGGATGGCACGTTTGGGGGGGGGGGGTAAGTCGCTACGGTTGGTTTTTCGCTCAATTCAATTCGACTGGAGACTCGTCTTGACCCCCTCGTATCGGTGTTCGCCCTAGATCCACTGGAGGTCCTGCCGGAGATGAGCTGACGCGACCATGCCGCCACGAAATGATGCCGCCTCCGCCACATGCATGTGGCCAACGTCACACAGGGCCTCCCCCATCCTCACCAACGCCTCGATGGTACTTGTGGTATGCCACTGGTGCTCATGCACCACTTCTTTCCTCTCTCTGTCTCCCATGTTCGTCGAAACAGCGATGCTATCACCAAGGACCACCGCCTATCGTTGTAGCATAGTTCTAGGCACCTCCCAGTATCCTACTGCTACCCGTCGTCACTGTCCGAACCATAGGTGGTGGTCGGTCCCTTAGTTTGGCCAGAACAGGTTCCTTTTTGCTCAGAGTGACCGTGGGTGGCCGTTGGTCACTGCGCCATCATGTACGAGAACGCTGGGGACTACCCCATTGCAAAGACAACATGGCTCAGGCTGATTTGTGCAAAGCTTGAGTCTGTGGTAATAGTGCTTTGTTGTTTCGCTTAAATGTCTAAAAGCCTGAGCCCTCTTTTGCAAAAGAGCCACGCGTGCGGGTTCCCCGTCTTGGGCTGTTGCTGGGCCAGTTGCTATGCACGCCCACTCCCCGCGTTGGTCCAAGCCAGGCTACTGGGCCGAATGGTTGCCACCGGCCCTTTTCCTTTTCTAAGCATTTTCTAATTTAGTTTCTAAGGTAAACTTGTAAATTCAACATAAAATTTTGTAGTTAACCGAAAATTGTGAAACTAATTTTGTTCAATTCCTAAAATCATGATCTATCTTCTAGTGTATTTTGTTCGCATGGTTTCATAGAGTTTTCAAGATTAATCTAATTAATTTGAAGTACTTAATATTGTTAAAACATCAACTTGTAGGAATTATTGTGAGGAATTGGTAGTAGTGTTGGCTCTGGAATTTTCACAGTAAATTCCTAACATTATTAGGAGCCCACTATAATTTTTTTAGCTCCATAATAATTAGTTTGCTAAGGTAGCTAAATGAGCCCTAGTTCAAATATATATATATATTTAATCAATAAAATGCCGAAACACCTTAGGGTTGTAGAACTAAAACATTTTCCGAAAATGAGGTCTTATTTGATGACATGGATATGTAGCCTAGTACGTTAGTCATTAGAGCTAGCCCATTAGTTTGCGAGGCGTAGTCTTGTTTTTAGAGTTGTAGTTGTCATTGGTTAATTACGTTTTCTGTGTTGCATCTACGAACATCATAATAGAAAACGATGGATCGTGGAGTCGACCGGAGTAGCAGCAAAAGTGGTGCTTTGGTGATCATGTCGCCACGGTGGAATGCTAATCCCTGGTTACGTCTTGCCCAGGGAAGCCCTGGTGCATAACCTCTATTATTCAGCACTTTATTTCATGTTTGTGCATTAAGTTTTGAGGAGTTGAATGAAACCCATATGAGTCTTACTAGTATGGCAAGATCGTGTAGATTGCTATGCTATAGGATCTGGTAGAAGTCGAGTGATTACCTGTCACTCGCGAGAGATAGGAAAAACATTATTATATACTATCTCCTAAAATATATATGGATGATAATTGGAGACCAGGCGGAATGGTACTTTGGATCTAGACTTGGTTAGGCATTCGAGCGAGGCTCGGATTGCACTTGTTCCGCCTACGTCGATTGAGGACCATCCGTTGTTGTGGATGGTAGTCAGGTCACAGACTTATTATCCTGAGCACATACTTGCTTATGGGAGTGGGAAGACTTATCACTCTCTTGTCATGGGTTCTGGCTCTTTCCAGACTGACTTTTAGGTGTGGGCATTAGGTGGATGTCTAAGCACCATACTGAGACCGGGTCTCAAGTGTTGGAGGCTTAGAGTCCAAGTTTGGACGGGTACCTAGACCCCTTGATAGGAGTGGGACGAGTTGGTTCCATTTGTGCCTCGGGTACAAGCGGGGCGTGTGTTTTGGGGTATCTAGCTGTGATACATTGATTCATGAATCGCCGTTTCTTTGAGACGGTATTGACTTGGCTATGGTCTAGCACCGTAGTAAGAACTAGAACTTGAAAGGTGATAAAATGGTTCTGATTGTTTATCCACATGCTTGAAAGTAGCATAGGTGCTTACCTAGAATGATTAGCTAATTAATTAAAAACAACTGCTAAAAACTTGGAACATAAGGATGCACTATTAGTAATGCTTCCTGCAAGGCCAATCAACCAACAAGTCAAATAGCCTTGCATATCCTTGGAGTCTTTTACTTTCTTCTATCGGGTAAGTCTCGTTGAGTACAATCGAGTACTCAGGGTTTTATTTCCCCTGTTGCAGGTGATAGACGGATGGTAGACAACTTTTGTGTGTAGAAACCTCCTGTTGGGCTCAGAGAGGATTCCTTTCGCGCTACGGTAATAGTGTTGTTTATAACCCTCACTAAAGGTTTTATAAGAAAAGATGTAAAAACTACCAGCATATCTTGTATGTAGATGGTTACTTGTTAATGCTTCACACATCATTAAATAACTTTCTTTTCCACTAAAACTCTAATCACATGTGTAATTCCGTTATGGTATTAAATAATGTAAGAAATGGACAAAGATGTTGTAAGCTTTATACTCTCATTTATGATCCTGATGGAAAAATGTAGATTTTTTAGTTCTCCCTCGGGATGTGCTCGACGGAACTGCATAATTTTGTGTCCTCGCTTAATGAATATTGCCCCCTTGAGAGAGCATTAGATTAGGCGGTTCCGCCACATCTTTCTTGGCTGGATTAATGAATATTGCCGCATCATCAGCATACATAGAAGTTCTCCATCTTGCTGTAGCTAGAGGGAGGCTGGAGAGCACCCCTTGCTGCATAGCCATGTCCAATAGGCGCTGCAAAGGGTCCATGGCTAGAATGAAGAGCATGGGTGAAAGAGTGTCACCCTATCGGATCCCTCTCCTATGACTAAAAGGCTAGACCCTGCTGTCCATTTAGCAGCAATTTTGATGAGATGGTGCGGAAAAGGATTGAAACCCATTCATGCCAACGTGGTCCGAAGTCAAGCTCCTATAGAATTTTCAGCATGTAGGGCCAGCTAACAGTGTCAAAGGCTTTGTTTGTGTCTAGTTTCAAGAAGATTGTAGACATCTTTTGTTTGTGCATGGTCTGCACCATGTTTTGGGCATATAGGAAGTTGTCATGGATACTCCTTTTCTTGATGAAAGAGCTTTGGAATTTGGAAACTAAGGAGTCCAGGAGGGGGCCATCCTTTTTGCTAGTAGCTGGGCGAACAACTTTGCAACATTGTGAATGAGATTGATTGGCCTAAAGTCTGTCACTCTCATGGTGTCAAATTTCTTTGGGAGAAGGATAATATTTGCCGAGTTAAACAACTCGAAACCTTGGGAGTTTAGCATCAAAATGTTATTCAACCGTGAATCCATCTGGGCCTAGCGCTTTGTCGGATGGCGTGGTGTTTATTGTGCTTTGGATTTCTTCTTGTGTTAATGGTACTTCAAGCAACGAGAGGTCTCTTGGGACATAGCCTAGTGCATTCCAATCGAAGGTCCTTGTCCTCGGCGCTACTGAACCAAGGTGGTTTGAGAAATATTCTGCCACCACATATCTTTTCTCTGTCGTTATGAGTTACTGCAACCCCCCATTAGTGTCCAGGTAGTGAACATAATTTTTCCTCATACTTGTGCTAGCTCTGATATGGAAAAAAATTGTGTTGGCGTCTCCATTTTGGATAAATACAAGTCTAGATCGCTGCCTGATCCTTGTTTTTTCGATGGTGGCAAGCCTGGTGCCTCTGGCCTTTAACTGCCGGTGTAGCTGCAGCTCCCGGGGTGTAAGTGCCCTAATTTCCTCTGCCGCCTCAAGATGCAGCAACACTTCTTTGATGATGGCTAGATATAGCCTAGTGTCTCCAATTTTTCTTTGCGCCATCTCTTAATGCCTTTAGCCACTTGTGTCAACTTTGTGTTGAGCCGCTTAAGAGGCAAAGCCAAATGGACGGTGTAAGGACCGTCATGCCTAAGAGAGGGGGTGAATTAGGCAACTTAAAATCTTCTAAACTATATGGCCTCTATTCCAACCTAAGGAAAACATAATAAATAAACTATCTAAATGTACAACTTTGGTTTTGCTAGGTGTGTTGCTATCTCTACCGCAAAATGATATCTCTACCACAAACCTTTTACGGTAGAGATAACAACACACCTAGCAAAAATGTAGTTTGCTATCTCTACCGTAAAAGGAGTTATGCAACCTAGATTCCAATCCTATCAAATAGCCTATCAACTAAGCTAGGAAAGTCAAGCACATAACCAAGGTAGCAATATAAATGCGGAAGCTAAATATGAGGTAGAGATGCAAACTCCCGTTGACGAGTCTGGTATTTTTACCGAGGTAACTCCGTGGATAGCCTCGGGCCTTCCCCATGGGAAAGTGAGTCTCTGATGTGCCTTTCGGCAACCTCTCCTGGACCGCTCCCCACTGTCTTCACTATCAAGCTTCCGACCAAAATGTCACGGGCCTTGTTTCCTTCGGTACATAGTGGCCTAAGCCTAGAGCAAGCGCATATGAGCATGGTCTAACTAACCTAAACGCTTCTCAAAGCACCTTCGCTAATCACCAAGTGATTCTTTAAGCCTTATACAAATGGAGAGCTCCAATGTGGTGTATGTCCACCCTACTACCTTTGCTCTCATCTCATTTGGCCGGTCCTTTTTATAGCCCCTAAGTGAAGAACCAGGCGTTGGAGCAAAATTGCAGCTTCTGCGTGAGCACCAGTGCTACAGTACTTGCACCGCTTCTACAGTAACACGCCCGGTGTCTTGCCACGTCGACTAGCCGTTGCGTTTATCAGAACCGACCATTGGAGCACCGGTGTTGTATGTAACCGGTGTATGGGACCAGTGTATATGCCTTCTCCAACTGACTTGCAGCTTCTCTGGAACACGTACGTAACCCGTGTATATGACCGGTGCACAGGTGACGACCGGTGCATGTGCCTTCTCCAATTGACTTACAGCTTCTCTGGAACACGTAACCGGTGTATATGACCGGTGCACAGGTAACGACCGGTGTATATAACCGGTGTACACAGGTGAGACCGGTGCTCCTTGCTGTCGAAGCCCGCGCTGCATGCTTCTCTGGATGCCCCGTCCGGTGAGGCAACCGGTGCACCACCGGTGATGGCCGGTGCTGTAGTTGCAGCTGCCCGTCCTTCTCCATTTCTTCGTGTCTTCGACTTTGTCGCTTCGGGTTTCAACTTCTTTGCGTCTTGGACTTATATCTTCACTTCTGTGTCGTTAGCACATCTCCTAAAGTCTCCTTTGGATGTTGATTATACTCTTCTTGTTCCATCTCGGTCCAAATCCGTATTTGCATCCCATCGAACTACAAAATAAACACTTGCAAACATGTTAGTCAAATTTGGTTTTGTTGATCATCAAACACTAAAATCCAAACTAAGTAAACCTAGGGTCTATTTTCCATACAGACGGGCCTGCTCCAGATTTGCTCAACCAAATCAGTGAAGCCTTTCCACGTGCACCCAAAAAATTTCAAAGCGGAAGGAATGGATTCCTGTAGTGTTCGAGCTGTACATGCAGCAGGAGGGAGTATGGTCCGACTTTAGAGAGGGGAGGGAGTGGAGGATGCATGTTGGGAAGGTTAGCTCCCAGTCCATGGTGCAAAACAACCTATCAATTCTTGTGAGCGTTGACATATCCTGTTCATTGCTCCATGTAAAACAGGCGGCCATTGAGTTTAATCTCCTTTAGGTTGAGCTCGTCGATCACCGCTTTGAAGGCACCATTAGACGACAATTCAAGTTTGACTGTTCTTGTCTTCCCCCTGATAGATGAGGTTGAAATTCCCTAGGATAAACCACCTTCCGTGCTATAGCCTGGGAATTGTTTTGAGCTCCTGTAAGAACTGAAGCTTTTCAGTGTCCCCTTGTGGCCCATATACTACTGTTGTCTGCCAAGGGACTCTATCTGCTTTCATGGTACAAGTTGCCGTTGTGACATTTGTGGACAGGAGGTGGTTGGAGAGGTCGAAGTAATCCTCATTTGCTATGAGGAGGATCCCGCCTCTTGTCTGGGCAGCCGGAAGGATGACGAAGTTGTTTTTGAATTTTGTACCCACCGAGCGTCGAACTACTCAGCCTGTTCACTTCCTCGTAAACGATCGTAAATTTCCAGCCGGAAACAGTGTTTTTCTCTCACACCAAACCAGCCAGCAGTAAACGATCTATGATTTGCAGTTTCGTCTCTTGGAGGCAGACGATGGTGGCAGCCATGTCTCTGACCAGCAGGTTTACTGCATCTTGCCTCACCACATCATTGAGGCCTCTCACATTCCAACTGAGGACGTTACAGTTACATTGTGACATTGAAAAAAAAAATTCAGTTTCAGTTTCGTAGTGTCGTTGTTCTTCAGTTTCAGTTTTTTTGTTTCATATCTGTTTGCCGAATGGTGTGCTGGCCAGTAGTCCTTCTGTTTATTTGTTTGTGCTGTTCTCAGTGGTTGTTCATCAGGTAGTAGTAGCTCTTAGTAGGAAAGCACCGGTTTGTAAATAACTGTAAATCTTTTTTTTTTCTTTTCTATCGTCTAATAAAATCCGCAGCAAAGCTTTTGTGGTCCTTTCTAACAAAAAATTATCCCCCACTGTAAGCAACTGGAGAAGTTGGCTGGGGAGAGAAGACATGGACAAGAAGCAAGTAGAAAGACACTGATTTTCCATTACATGTAACACTGGTTGAAACGCCCAGTAGCTAGTAAACTGAAGGCCTTTGGCCACCAAAACAGTTGGGCGAAACCTTGGTGCAGCAGCTGCAGCACGACGACTCACATGACTACAATAGACTTGTAGAGGCTGCTCAGGTGAAGTTAGGCCCCTGGTCGACACCTTTGCACCCTTCACCTGCAGACGATGATGATGACCCTACTGACTTGACGAAACAGGTAGCTTGGACTTAACATGTGTTACAAAGTGGAGCCCTTGGACTGAACATGTAGCCTATGCCTGGGAGCAACCTGCACTAGAGTCGCTATCGAGGATGCAAAGGGCTGTTAGTGCCTTGATCGCTGGCTCTAGAAGGGGGCCACCGAACAGCCTAAAGTAGTCCAGCAATGCTTTGTCCTTCGAGCGGGCCTCGTCGTACTTGAAGCCGAGCTTCTTCAAGAGCACTTGGCGCGCCTTTGCCTGTGCATCACCCCATGGCCAAGTCGTCGCAGCGATGCGCACACTCTTGTGCATTGGCGTTAAGACGTGCCTCTTACCACGTTTGGCCGGCACTAACTGCTGTGGACTGTGGTGGTGGCTCTTGCAGCAGCGGTCTGGCGGTCTTGAGCGTGACGGTGCCCCCTAGGGAAGCGCCCGACGGTCCGCCATGTTCTGCTGATCTGGCAAAGCTACCACCGTGCGATGCCCCCTAGGGAAGCGCCAGACGTAGACATAGTTATGGCGGAACCTTCTGCGGTGAGGAGCTATATATGGTTGTCATCAGGTCTGTTAGGGTTGCACCTATTGCTGCCGCCATCAGGAGTTGGTCCTCTTGGTGAACGCCTCCGCGGTGGCCGCTCTGCCACTCCAGCGTGCGGCCCCGGTTGACACTTGTGCACTCCACTACTGCACAAACTTTAATGGAGGCGGGCGTTTTTGATTTTCCGCGGCGGGCAAAGCCGTCCGCCGCGGCCTAGAGACCACGGTAAATCATGGCTTAACCGTGGCGGGCGGCTTTGCCCGCCGCAGTTAACCGATTTACCGCGGCGGGCGGTGTAACGTGCCCGCCGCGGTAAATATAATTTTACCACGGCGGTCACATTGAACCGCCCGCCGTGGTAAATTATTTTACCGCGGCGGACACGTTACACCGCCCGCCACGGTTATGTTCGTTAGCCGTGGCGGGCATTATTATTTGCCCGCCTCGGTAAATGATTTCCTGAATTAAAAAAAAATACAGCAGGCATATAATTAAATTCAAATTCAAATCACATCCAGATTTCACAGATTAAACTTAAAAAGTATGCAGGCATTACACATGAGATAATATACATATATATACATTCACTTAGTCGTTCTTGTCATCGTTAATTCATTACATTTACATATTAAAGTCGTTATACATGCCCTAAGGAGTAATCTTGCGGACGCATCATCGTGGGCCATTTCCTCAGCCTCTCGTACTCCGGTAAAATCGCTAGCTGGCTGTTCTCATTGAAGAACGTGCTCCCTTCAAGCACGCATTTGTCTAAGACAAACTTACATATGTCCGCCTTTGTCTGCTTGAAGGAGTGTTGGGTGCTCTGCACGTCTCTCCACCAGTTCAATCCATTCTTGAGCACCCTCCAACTGCTGCTGTACTGCTTGCACTCCCTCAGGTACTCACAGACGTAGAAGCCACAGGTTTGTGATCCTACCGGTTGTTTGGCACACTGCATGATCGATACACAAGCATTAGAATACATGCATTAGAACGCTTATGAACAGAAAGCACAATTAAACCTTTCAAATACTTACCGGAAAGTTGCGTCTGATTTTGATGCGGTTCTTATGCTTAGCCTTAAAATTCTCTGTTCTTCGATCATAGCATTCAGGATCCTTCACGTACTCCTTATAAGCGCTATACAAAATGTACTAGTATTAGGCATGGCATTAGAACCCATATGAGAAGACAGTTCAGTCACTTACACTCTGAGGCAATCTTCAAAGGCCTTGTACCCTTTTAAGTTTGGCATTCTCAACGAATCAAATACGCAGGCCCTGCCATCCTGAGGGTAGATGATAAATGCAACCCAGTGACCCTCGAGGCCTTGGCTGCGCCATTGAAACAAAATAGAGGTTACGATGAGAAATAATAATACTAGCTAGCTACCCACTTATCTCTACAGGCATGTCTTCAACTTACCCAAAGTGGTAGGCAGCTATGATACACCCATTTCTCCTGATCTTCTTCATTGCTCCTAGTATGTACCTTGAAATGTTCAACTTCTCATTGTCCACCAGTTTCTTCCTGTGCGCCTCTCTCTGTCGCTTGGTCAAGTCTTTCATGATTGGATGATTGTCATCTAGGTGGTAACCAATGATGACTCTTTGAGCAATATGCATTGGAGATAGATAGATAACATCAAGTTTTAGTTCCTTGGATATATAGGCCATCAACCTGCAAGGACAAGCCATCGTGGAATATATAAGTAGTCTTGACCGATTCAAAGGCAGGTGATATGTGAAACACGCAATTCATCACTTACATAGAGAACAAGGTGACTTGGGCGATGTCAAGGTCTTGTTCCCGTAGTAGTCTGTACATGTCGTGGAAGTCCACGGGGAGTTCTACATCGTTGTCGGGCAAGTGGAAGTACTCCGCCACAACCTTGACTAGAAAACCATGTAGGCCAGCTTTTGCCGCTTCCATGTACCAGAGATGAAACCTCCTTGTCTCCCACCTTTCCTCGTCGACGAGCTGGGCCTTGGTTATCATGAACTTCCCATGCTCGTAATGGCCGGGGCAGTCATCCGATTCAGGAAATAGATGGAAAGGTGATCTCGGCCTAGGATAGAAATGTTAGTACCATATTATGGCAAAGAAAAGTTATTAGCAAATTATGCTCGCCGCTACCATACCTTTCGAACTCAAGTGAGTATGTGAGATGCCCTTGGTCGCCTTTAGTCTTCGCCGGCGGTGGAGGACAGTGGCTTGTGCTCACAATGGCAGCAGGCGGTGTCTTTGCCCCCAGTTCCTCCATGCCTCCCGGTCCTTTGCTTGTGCCCTTAGACGGACTATCGGGAGGTGGAGGTGGACTTGTTGTTGGAGGAGGAGAACGAGGGTGAGGGCTTGTGCCTCGGGGTGACTTCCTTCCCTTGTCATCCCCGCCATTGCCTTCGTCATCGCCGTCGCCGTGATCCGGATCATCGGGGGGACAAGATCCATCAACGGATGGTTGTGATGCTGGTGTCGCCATCGGCGTAGAAGTCGGCGTCGAGAGAATGATCTCTATGTCGTCCTTGTTCCACAGGACTTCGGAACCAATGGCAGCTCCAAGGATCGTTACCCCTTGTGCAGTTGGATATTCCATTTCAAATTCTTCGTATTGGGTCGCATACCATGTAAGTATCACGGCAGCATAGTTGGCAGGGATCTGGTCTTGGTTGAAATCTTTGATATCTTCTTTGGGGTGCATGTAACCCTCACCCACGGTCAACTTTTTCGCCCTGCCGAACGGGATGTTGAGGTGGACACGCATGGGTTGCCGGATGTCGTCGACGGGGTGCCTTGGGCGATCCTCGGTCATCGGTAGTGGCTGCCCTTGTGTCTGCCCTTGTGGAACTTGAGGCACGGCCACGCCAGCCTGGCGAAGCATCTGTGACCTCATCGACACCATATCTGGGTCATTGCTCGTGAAGGCTTCTTTTATGGACCGACTGATCATTTCGGCCACGCCTTGATCATAGCCCTTCTGAAAGATGCCCTCCTTGTACCTCTGCCTTGACCGGTATGTGGCAGCGTCGGATTGCCATGACTCCACTGAGTTCCAGCTCATCTTCGACGACATGCCACGGATGCGGCCACGGTGCTCGGGGGTTCCTAGCGCCAGGGTCAGCAAGTCCTGGCCCCTACGAACCTCGAAGCTATCCTTGGATTTAGCAGCCTCGATGAGAGCCCTCTCCACCTCCTCGAACTTGGGCTCATTGAACTTGCTCGCGCCCTCCTTGAGCTTCTTCGGCTTGCGGGCATAAATGAAGTCCTTAGCCCTCAAGTCTACACCGTCGTACGGATCGGGAAGCCCGGCGGCAGCTCTAGCCCTTTCTTCCTCCCGCCACTGGGGCCTCTTACCAGCAAACCCAGTCATGCCCAAGTGGTGGGGGTGCAGGTTCTTCTTCGCGAGTGCGCTGAACTTGGCGCTCTTTGCCTTTGCTTCTTCTGTTGTTCTTTGTTTGCAGAACTCTTCCCAGTGATGTTCCTTCACCATAGTGTATTTGACACAGGGTGACTTGCCTAGCTTCAGGTAGTACCTGGTCAGCATGGACTTGAAGTTTCTAAAGGCTCTTCCTGCCATGTGCATGACCCACTCCGTGCACTTGTCCAGATCGGCGTCCTCGGGATAATGGAAGCTCCTCGTCACCTCACCCCAGATATGTGTCTTGTAGTCGACCGGGACATTGTTCCACTCCTCCCAAGTGATCTCCACCTTGTCCTTGACTATACATGCCACCTGGTTGCTGAACTTGGCAAGGACCGTGGGTGGCGACAACGGGTTTCCCTCTGGTCCCACCTCATGGATCACATGGACTTCGCCGTGGATTTCCCTACGGTGCCTCCCGTGTTCCCCCCTTCTCAGCTTTGTCCTCTGACCACTAGACTTGCCTAAAGTGGTTGGAGATGGAGCGGGGGGTTCTTTGTCACTGACTTGTTCCTCCTCGAAATTCAATTCTCGAGGCACCACCGGCATCTATTCAGGGTTTGGAGACCGCGCACTTTCAACTTCGTCGTCCCTCGGTTGGTAGGTCGGATCATCATCGTCCTCTGTACGACGTTTCTTTGTTGGCCTCGGGGTCACGGACACTTGGCTCTCGAGGCTAGTTGATGATGATGCACTAGGGGTAGGGTCGCGCCATTCGCTTATCGGTTCCTCCGCCATTGGAAAGCTACAATGAATACATATTTCAGTTGTATAGACACAGTTATAGAGTAGTAAAGTAGAGTAGTAAAGTAGTAGTAGTTGGCTCAGATTTGCCCCATTGTCATCACATCGCTTTTAAACCGGTTGCTTGTATCTGGTATACAAGCCATCCTAGTTTAGCGGGGGCACTCGATCATCATCGCCGCTGCCTCAGCATAAAAGGGTTCACATCATTGCATATGCCACTGCCTCAGCAATAAGTTTAAAAGTTCATCATTGCATATGCCAAAAAAGGAACCAGCCTCGTGTACACCATCTTATTGGATCCCTTAAGGTAAGTGTAGCAGGTCCCGTCGATGCAAATTACGCAGCCGGTCTTCCCTTTGATCTGCCCCGATAGTGAGAAGAGACCGGGGTAATTGGTGATGGTGACAAAGATGATTGCTTTTAGTGTGAACTTCTCTTTGCGGGATGCATCCACCATCTGGACCCCAACATCAAATAGTATCTTCATTTCCTCCATGAACGGCTCCAGGAACACATCTATATCGTTGCCGGGCTGCTTCGGTCCGGAGATAAGCATGGTCAGCATAAGGTACCTACGCTTCTGACATAGATGGGGAGGTAGGTTGTACATGGTGAGCACGATGGGCCAAGTGTTGTGCGAGCTGCTAAGCTCACCGAACGGGTTCATCCCGTTGGTACTTAGCGCGAACCTAACATGCCTAGGCTCCTTGCCAAACTCCGGGTATGCCTCGTCGAAATCCTTCCACTGCTTGCCATCAGATGGGTGTCGTAGCTTGCCATCGTCGTTCAGGCGGTCAGCTGATGCATGCCAGGACATGAGCTTGGCATCATCCGGGTTCCCGAATATTGCACGCAGGCGATCGGTCACGGGCAGGTACCACACCGACAGTGCTGGACTTTTCCTGTGCGTGTAACCCTCTTCTTCATCGTCCTGCTGAGCCGAGATCTGTTTGGCCACACTGCTCTTCTTTGCCCCCTTCTTGTTCTTCTTCCGACCACCCCGCAAGCCTCCCTCGTCTTCTGCATCCACGCGACAACCAGCATTTTTCTTGTACCGACTAAAGCCGCAGTGCGGACAACTCGTCAAATTCTCATACTCATTGCCCCGATATAGGATGCAGTGGTTAGGGCATGCATCAAACTTTCTAAGCTTCATCGCCACTGGCCGGATCAGCTTCTTGGCCCGATAAGTATTGACGGGCACCTTGTTAGCCGTTGGGTACGTGGTGGCAAGGTAGCTTAACAACTCATTGAAGCTAGTGTCAGACCAACCATGACGAGCCTTCAACATCAACATATGGAGGTTAAAACGGAGCGCCGTGCACTCCTTTGGACAATCGCCGCCGTCCTTATAGAGAGGATCAACTGCCGCCTGTTTCAACTCTCTGAAATTCTCCAACCACTTTGGGCAACCCAACACAACGTCGTCTTCATCGAAGTGTTTGACTGGATCTTCAACAAGCTGCACATCCTTGGGTTGGCTCACAGTATCCTGACCATCACCACCGTCGCCGGCTTCGTCGGCCATGTCTTGCATTAGATCATCCACCGTGATGTAATCACGACAACTGTTGTCACTGTCGACTGGCGCAGCTGCTGCGGAAGGATCTTTATTCACCGGTGGTGCTGTCGTCGTCGGCGTCGAAGAGCTCACTCCAGATGCACCGCCACTCACACCAACTCTTTCGCCGTGAAATGTCCAGACTGTGTAGCCCTCGATGAAACCATACATGATCAAATGAGTTTGCACCTCGCTGTCTCGGTGGGCTTTCAGGTTCTTGCAACGAGAACATGGACATATGGTTGTCATCCGCTTTAGTCTCTCACGGTGAGCTTTACCAGCCGCAATAAACTTCCTTAATTCAAAGAGGTACCGCGGATCATTCACTCTATCGATCCGGTACATCCATTCCGATCTATCCATCATATCTGCGAACATTATCCATCACAATCAACATTAAATAAAGAAGAATTAGGAGAAATTGATGATTTTTACGTCCAAAATCATGAAAAAGAGAGGAAATGACGATGTGAAAGATGAAGCATGCATCTATGATGAATCTAAAGTTAAAGAAATACATGACATCATTTTTTCCATTAAAATTGATCTAGATCTAGATCTAGATCTAAAGAGAACTCTAGGTAATGGAAATAGAGAGAGAGGATGGAAGGAGAGAGGGAGAGCCTTTATGAACCTCTTATGATGTCCTCCTCCCTCAAATCCAAGCCCTTCAACTCAAATCAAAAGTTTCCTCAAATTTTAAGGCAAAGCCTCCCCCCATGAGTTTTGAGAGAGGAAGACCCGTGGAGAAGATGGAGGGTCTGTGCTCTGTATTTGTACAGGCTTTACCGCGGCGGGCAACATAAAACGCCCGCCTCGGTAAATCAACTCTTTACCGCGGCGGGCAGTTTAAAAAGCCCGCCATGGTAAACCGTATTAACCGCGGCGGGCTATTCATACCGCCCGTCGCGGTAAATAACTATTTCCTGCGGCGGGCAGGTAAGGTTGCCCGCCGCGGTAAACCAATTTCCCGCAGCGGGCGCCCCGGTGGCCGGCCTCGCTGGCCGGCCACCGGTTAACCGTGGCGGGCAAAAAAGGTGCCCGCCACGGAGCGTATTTTGGCCACGCTACGCAAATTGATTCCTGTAGTAGTGCTCATCATCGTAGCGGGAGGCGTGGCCGCTGGAGGGGGCATGGCAGTTGTCAAGTCCACCCCCACAGCAACCGCTTTGGGGCTTCCATGTTGCGTTGTGGTCAGAGTTGCCGTGCGCTGCCGAAGGACGTTGTTGCCTGCATCATACCTGTTGACACTCAAATTTGGCTTGGGGTCGTATTATACAATAACACAAAATAGCCAAATTTGACTGTATGAAGTGATTCAGTAATTAGTGCTTTGGTTTGATTAATTCATCTATATTTAAGTTGTCTGGCTAATTACTCAATGATATACATTAGTTCAGCTTTGTCGGCCCAGTGCATGGACTAACTCGGCTTGTTCGCAATATGTTGTTAAGAGTTTCTTTCAGCCAAGATGGATGGTGTGTATTTATTGTCAAGAAAGATATGCTGCTCACTACTGGAGGCCGCGGCTTTGCCGAGTGTTTTTACACTCGGCAAAGAGCCCTTTGCACTCGGCAAAGGTTTTGCCGAGTGTAGCACTCGGCAAAGTTCGCTCGGCAAAATTTTTCTCGACAAAGGGTCTTTGCCGAGTGTTTTTTAACGGGGCACTCGGCAAAATAAAAAAAAATTTGCCGAGTGTTTGGGGCGGCACTCGGCAAAATATTTCGGCCGTTGTGGCGCCGGGCGTTAACGGTTATTTTGCCGAGTGCCCGACCCAGCACTCGGCAAAAAAAAAAATTTAAATTACTTTGCCGAGTGCCCCAGCCCAGGCACTTGGCAAAGTTTTTTTTTAAAGTACTTTGCCAAGTGCCCCTGCCCAGGCACTCGGCAAAGTTTTTTTTATTTTTTTTAAAAAATTACTTTGCCGAGTGCCCCTGCCCAGACACTCGACAAAGTTTTTTTTTTATTTTTTTTAAATAATTTCTTTCCTGAGTGCCCCTATTTAGGCACTCGACCGAGAATTTCTGAATTTTTTTTTAAAAAAAATACTTTGCTGAGTGCCATGGCGAAGCACTCGGCAAAGAAATTTTTTTTTTTTTGAAAAATCTTTGCCGAGTGCCTTACCCATAGCACTCGGCAAAGACCCCGAAAATTGCAAAAAAATTTTAACATTCCATTGTAACAGACAATATATATATATATATATATATATATATATATATATATATATATATATATATCAATCATCACATCTATATCACCAACATGCATTATATATCACAAGCACACGCATATTTAATAAATCCATCGAAAATCCATCACAAATGCACCAAAGTTCAACATCACAAGTTTATTATTACAAGTTCAACATCACAAAGTTCAACATCCCTACTGCGGCGACGGAGACTGCAGGTGTGGCCCCCCGGACTGCGGTGAAGGACCGGATTGCGGCGAAGGGTTGACGCGATCAGCCGCCGGTGACACGGTAGCGGGATTGTTTGAACCCGCCGACGGAGGCTGCACAAAAGAGAAGAGATTTTATTAATAATTTTGTAGCAAATTAATTGGTGAACTCATTTACTTCAATTAAAGAGAGAGGAATATATAATGCTTCTTCACAGAACATAAATAACAATGTATGATGCTTTCAATTCAGTGGCGCTGCTAGACCATGTGCTGTCTGGTACAAATTGCATTGAAGGATTGAAAAGTTTGTATTGGTCTAAGGCTAACTTCGTTTGGCACGGATTCAATGCTAATTCAGAGTTATATTAGCTAAAAAGTGAATAAATAGGTTGTTTACTATAGTTCCTTGTACCAAATTATATTTCACTTTTACTTTCTCCTGCGTCAACTTTAATCAAATTTATTGAAAAATGTAGCAACATCTAGAACAAAATTAGTTTCATAGAACATTATTTACACTTTTAGATGTTAATATACTTTTTGAAAAACTTAGTCAGATTTGGGGAAATTATTTGAGATAAAGTCAAAGTGAATAATAATTTTGAATGGAAGGAGGTAGTACAATATTAACCACATCCCAAAAATCCTCATACAGCAACATGCAAAATCAGTAATAGAAATGTAATGGTAGCTGGACATTGGTTCTATAAACGGCCCTGTCCATGGCCAAGTGTCAGGTTGCATGCATGGCTATGTGCTCTAGCACTAATCTGGATTGTGTAAATACCGCGATATATCAAAAGTTTAGCACTAATCTGGAATGTGCCATACACCCGCTGATCAGATTTGTCATTAATTAGATGAGGTTGATGTATTCCACGACGGCCCATGCGGTCTTTGGTGGTGGTTTTAGACATTAGTCTTCAGAGAGGAGCGAAGCCAGACAGCGAAGCCATTGGGGTCAGCTACACTAGTCACCACCTAGATACACTAGCTAACAGTAAATTTGTATAGGATTTGTCACATTTTATAGCGGTCAGCTGACCCCGATAAACCCCCCTAGCTCCACCTCTGGGTTTCACCACGGTCTCATGATATAGGTCATACACCGCGGTTATGTGACCTACTGCTGGGTTAATACACTCCCCGTGCCTCCCATGCCCAAGTTTGTATCCTCTTATTCCTAGTTCACCTAGAGCACAAGCTTAGGTTTGGCCACTGGATGATATTGGATTATATAATAACCTCTCTTGTGCATTCCTGGACGTCAATAATGACATGTAGTGATCCATCAATGCAGACATGTAGATATCTATTGTTTAAATTATTGCTACTGTGAGTGATGTACTAACCAAACTCACTATAATAACGTCTCTTCATCTTTGCAGACGACTCAGCAAAACAGAGCCTAAGCTCAGCTTCCATGACAGAGAAGCTGCTCTGTTTTTAGCTATCTTATCTAGTTATCTCGCTTTCAATCAAACTCTACCTGTTATTTATAGGCTACATAAACCATGTTTTGTATCACAACGGTTCTGGTCCTTGTGTCATGGGTGGGCTCTCGATTCAATATCAAGGATATGAGTTCAGACATACTGCCTGCCTACTCACATTTTTTGGAGCAATAGTTACAATAAAGGCCAAAATCGCAGTGTTCATCACTGATTCAATAATTCTATTTTGGAGAAACTAATCAGTAAACAATGCATGTACCATGTAGTTCAATTGAAGAGAGATGAATATATGATTAATTTAGCAGTGTTTGTCTGGCACATACAGTGTTATCCAATAAATAATGTGTTTAAGGAATCAAAACTCTCATCTTAGGGCGGACATACAGGGCACCAAACTTAGTAAGAAGACACTAAAAATCAGACGACCAATTTTAAATCTAAAACCATATGCTAAGTTCAGTACAAAGAAATACTTCAAAACAGAGAATCGATCTAGAGAACTAGCAAGGTACAGAAGCAGTTCTACTGCCGACACACATGCATCCTATTTCAAAGCTAGGAAGGATTAAACAAGTATTTAATTCCAAGCATGTATGAACCGAGCACTAGAATAATTAATTAGACCTGCAGGCAAACATGTCACAATTACTGGATGATTGGTCGGTGAAGCACAAAAGTAACAATTGACAGTTTGAGAACTAAAACTTGTTGCTTGCCTGCTCAAACTGATGAATTCACAGCAAGGGGCTTATATTGCACAAGCACTGAATCCATGTCCAGCTGCTGCTCTGAATCCAAAGCATTGCAAACCTGCACCCTGTGGCAAAAGAAAGAAGCCAGCCAAGTTGCCGATGGAAAATGGAATTAGCAAAAGCCTACTGCTGCTGAAAATCCAATTAATGTGAACCCCTGCTCTTGGTGCTGTGCGTGCACGGGTTCTGGATGAGCACCGATTGGTGCTTGGAAGCTGAGCACGGCCAACCAGAGGCGAGTGAGCTTCGGCGAGGACTGGACACTGCCGCGCCGAACTACAAACAGAGGGAGGGAGCAGGCTCGGGTCTGCACGAGCACACACATGTTTTGACCGGTGAAGGCACCAGCGCCTGTGAGCTGCACCTGAGAATTACGAACTGGGACCGAGCGCAAGAAACAGACACAGGCGAGCGCCAAAAATTCGACGAGAACTCGACCAAAACAAAAGGATTCATCCCCAAACTTTGCACAGGCAATCACCACAGAGTAGGTAAGCTATTCCCAAGAAATCATCGCTCAATTCGTGCTCAAACTCCAGAAAATCCAGATCACGTGCGAGAACTCGAAAAATCCCCAAAAACAAAATCGTGGTGCTCAAGTGAAGGATTTGTTAGGGGATCACCCTAGCCTTGATCACACATGTCCTAGCACCAAAATCCCTTAAGAAGTTTCACCCCAATCACAGCCAAATTCGACGAACCAAATATCACTAAAAATGCCTCCAAAAATCACACAAAAATAAAAACTTCAGTTTTGGAGAGGGGAACAAGTGGTGCACGAATTTGATCCTGGGATTAGCTCAAGATGTCGGATTACAAGCCACTTCAGTTTTGGCGGCCGGGGGCAGGGGGCGCCGACGGCGGCGGGGGACGGGTGTGCCTGTGTGCGTGTGTGGCGCGGGTGGGTGTGCGCGTGTGTGGCTGTATGCGGCCGGATGCGGGGTATATGAGTGGGGGTTTGCCGAGTGTGCGAGATCTAGCACTCGGCAAACCCCTTTTTGTCGCGTGTCCGAATTGAGGCACTCGGCAAATTCAGTTTTTTTTATTATTTTTTTCTTCAAACGTCGTTTTTGCATGATAAAATGATTTAAAATCAAAATGTTGCCAACTACAAAATTTCATAACTTCTCAAGATCTACAAAGTTTATTTTGATCATTTGTTCATCAATATAGTGGTAGTAACATTGTTCACAAATCTTATAACATTGTTCACAATCTTATGGATCACATGTGGAGATGTCTGGGTTTTTGGCATCCGACGTCACAACTTGCTTGAAACCTTCTCAATTTTCTACCACAGCCTCCACATGCGATAACACGACGCCTCGACAAGTTTCGTGATTTTCGGACTTCGTTTGCATTTTATATAATTTAAAATCACATTTCCGGCAAGTACCTCGACATGTTACGTCAACGAGATGCTCGAGATTTCATGTGAGTTCTTGGATACGGCCTAAATATACCCTAAATATCATGAGTATCAATTTTTAGATGACCAAAGTCCATTATTCCATGTATCTGCAGTTCAAATTTGAAATATCCCAAAAAATTCGACGAAACGAAATAAACTAATGAAATATATCAAAAAAAAAGTCAAAATTGCCCCAAATTTTAAAATAGAGTTTGAAATACTGTCACAAGGCCCCAGAAAAAAATTTGGGCCCAAAATAAGAAAAATATTTTGCCGAGTGCCATGGGAGGCACTCGGCAAAGTTGATTTTCAAAAATAAAAAAAATTTGCCGAGTGCCTGGGCGCTGGCACTTGGCAAAATAAGTTTTAAAAAATTAAAAAAAAAATTGCTGAGTGCCCAAGGCTTACACTCGGCAAAATATGTTTTAAAAAAAATTGCCGAGTGCCTAGGGCTGGCACTCGGCAAAATAAGTTTTTAAAAATAAAAAAAAATTGCCGAGTGCCGGCCGTTAGACACTCGGCAAAATCTGACGGCAGGTGGCCGCCGTCACGGGCCGGCCACCTTTTGCCGAGTGCCGCGACACTCGGCAAAGCCCAGTTTTGCCAAGAGCCAGGATTTACCGAGTGCCTGGCACTCGGCAAAGCCACCTTTGCCGAGTGCTTTATTTTGCCGAGTGCGGCACTCGGCAAAATATTGCTTTGCCGAGTGCCCCGATAGAAAGCACTCGGCAAAGTCTCAGACACTCGGCAAAGTCCAGTTTTCCAGTGGTGGCTGCTTGAACGCGTATAATGTTGCTTGATCAGTAGTGTTGCCTTTGGAGTCTAAAGATTGGCACACCATGCTGTTATATATCGAGACCAAAGGAAAGCTGTTTTGAGTATCATGGAAATACTATTATATGCAGATGCCGTGTACAGAGAAAAGAGGCCGGCCAGCATGCACTGCTATATATATATACATTATTGTTGTTCGGTTATTGGCCAGGAGAAGAGAAGAGATCATCCGTATATACGTGTGCCTTCATGCAAGAGGAACTATGGTGTTTTAGCTATCCAGAGGATTGCATGCCTTGCGCGACATATCAGGACAGTTTGGTCCTTGGTCGAGTCCTGTATACGTGGTGGTGGGCAGCAGCTGTGACACGAGTACTCTCGTGATCTATCTCCGGTCAATGGACTTCAATTACAAGGAATTTTATTTTTTTTCGAAAGCGTGCTTGGCACGTGCTTCGTTAAGAGAGGTTAGAGATCGTACAACACAAGCCGTAGCCGAGCGACGGCGAGATGCCGAGGCCGCTGCACGTACGGCTGCACACTTACAAAGATCACCGGCTCTAACGGTGCAGCAAGGAAGTTGTACTAACTAAAATGACGATAGACGATGCGACAAGCTAAGGGCGAACACTAGGACACCGCTGCGAGCAGCGCCGCCAGACTCCGATACCCCGCGGCGATCCAGGAGTCTGCCTCGTCGCTGATCAAGGCGCAGACCTGGGCCGGCGACTTGGCCAGACCGTCGAACGTCCACCGGTTACGTTCCTTCCAGATCCAGGAGACGAGGAGGACGAGCGAGTCGAAGCCGCGTCGTAGGTCCCCTGGGATGTTTGCCCTGGACTGCAGCCACCAGTCGACAAGGAATTTTATAGCCTGAAGTCCGAAGTGTGATGGAGTTCTAATGCAAGCTGTACAGCATATTCATGCATGCCTGTGGATCATGGCTACCTGCAGCTGGAGTGCGTGCACAAAGGAAATTGATTGACTGCTGGTTACCCCAACAATGGAGAGGATACAACTAAAGAAGGCAAATACGGACACGTGAAGACCATGCGTATTTCTAGAGAGTCCGGCTCGGAATAAACAAACCAAGAGGCCGGTGGTCGTGCAATAGCTGTAGCCGAATTAAATTAGCTTTGTGTACTTGCAAAGTCCAGCCGCACTATAAATATAAATTAAAGAAGGGTGACGGCTGATTCACGGTACACGATCGAACCTATCAATATACATCTACTTTTTATCTTTTATTGTCATGTCTTCCACTCTACTATTGCTTTTCGTTCTTCATTGTTGACCATGATCGTTGCTTCAACGACGGCGAAGCCCTAGAGCGGTCAGGCCAACTAGGGCGGCCTATAGCCGCCATACGCCCTGACGGAGTCCCTCCCAGGCGTGTGGGGTTTCGGGTCTCAAGAGACCTCACTGGCGTGTCTTGCGTATCGCGCTCCCGGTGAGGCTCCTCTAACGACGTGTCCTGCGTATCGCGCTCGTCGCCGGAGGCACACAGTGACGTGTTCGTATGCAAACAATACCTTGGGGAGTCATGGATTTCCTCCTAGTACATCGGGCTCAGTTGCTTGTCAGAGGCCGTCGTGGCGTTCTCCGCAAGTGGAGTCCGTCCGAGTCCGCGCCCTCCCCTACTCCTTTTAGCAGGTAGTGGTTCGGTGGCCCGTGTTGCACTCCCCGGGCTGGATGCCGCCTTGATGTGGATGGTGGGGGTTGACAGGAATGGTGGTGGAGAGCAGGTGGCCGCTCACTCGACACCAAGCGCGCGCCGTGTGACGACGACTGCGAACCATGACGACCATACCTGCTGTCCTGCCTGCGCCTTCTGTAGTGTCTCTCGTGCCACGGAGAGAACTAGGGAGAGAGAGCGGTCGGAGTCCCATCACGGCCATGGCTATCCGATGACATCTCTAGCAGGTCCAGGTGGACAATAACGCGGAAGGTGAGTCCGCCGGCCGCGAGGTCGAGCAGCGCCGTGATGCACGCGCACTGCACTACCAGTGATGGTTGTCCAGGTTACCTTTGGAATGTCGAAGGGGTTGTAGGTCCACGCCCAGAGGCTCGGCGCTCTGGTGTCTCCCTAGCGAAGGGACTCCGGTTCCATGTAGTCGATGTCTTACACCCTCGCCACTGCCTGCTTGGCAATCCTCTCATTCCAAGCGTGGATCAGGATCCCCTCTAGGAAGAGCCTCACATGGTGGCGCATGTCGTAGTGGTCACTGTAGGAGAGGATGCGCCATGGCCAAATGCGGGAGTCGAGGCTGCCCATGGGAGTCTCGCTGGAGGGCATCGGGCAGCTGACTAGCGAGACACCGGAGGCATTTACCACGCAGGGACTCCAAGATGGCAGAACATGGCGCAGGCGAGCGGGTCACTAGGTGACTTGAAGTTTCCTGAGTGGGGCATTTCTTCCGTAGTACCTTGGTCCATCCAGCTTGATCCTCCTCTGAACATGCCTATGAGATCGAGGTGACTGGGCATGGCCTCTTGGGAGTGGGCATCAATGGCGTGTTCCATCTTGTCGTCGTGGCCTCGGGAACCTGTGCCGCTGTTATTGCTGTTAAGGCTTGTTTGGATTTACGAAAAGGTTGTTTGAATTTATGAAAAGGTTGCTTAGATTTATGAAAAGGTTGTTTGGATTTACGAGAGGGTTGCTTAGATTTACGAAAAGAACGGACCAAAAACAAGAAAAAAGTTATGCCACCATAGGCCAAAAGTACATAAAATCGAATTATGCTTTGAAAATGCCTATTTTCGGCATCCCAGTTCTGCACTTTTTTATCTCACCCAAAATCCAAAAATTTTCAAGATTTCCCGTCACATCAAATCTTGCGGCACATGCATGGAGCATTAAATATAGGTAAAAAGAATAACTAATTGCACAGTTTGCCTGTAATTAGCGAGACGGATCTTTTAAGCTTAAATAGTCCATAATTGGACAATTTTTTCCAAATACAAACGAAAATGCTACAGTAACCAAAAGCCAAAAATTTTCGCATCTAAACAAGGCCTAATTAGAAGCTCATACCACGTTGAGGACAATCGCGGATTTGAGACAAGATTTCTTTGGCTGTGGATGGGGCGGAGTCAATGGTGCTAGTGGTTGGTGGGAGTAAAGGAGAAGCGCACCTTCCTCGGAGCTAAGGTAGGATGTGGGGGTGGCCGAGGTCTCCTCAAATCGGAGCTCCATCAAACCGATGAGGACAGACTCCAATCAAGGACAAGCCAGGGCGCCAGGGCCGCAGGGCGGCTTAGGGACCCCAGGCTGGGCTGTGTGGGCTGGCAAAGGTGCCTGGGTGGCAGTGCTGCGGGGAAGC